>NC_090071.1:3207126-3264438 GCF_038355195.1 Osmerus mordax
CAGGCCATGCCTGTCTCTTCCCGTTTCTTTCAGTTCCTTGAAAAGAAAGAGTGCTGAAAAATGTAAAAGGGAGACAGACTATAGAGGAAGGATGTTGATGGAGTCCAGGGAGGGTGTGTCTCCAGGTGGACAGGGAGGGTGTGTCTCCAGGTGGACAGGGAGGGTGTGTCTCCAGGTGGACAGGGAGGGTGTGTCTCCAGGTGGACAGGGAGGGTGTGTCTCCAGGTGGACAGGGAGGGTGTGTCTCCAGGTGGACAGGGAGGGTGTGTCTCCAGGTGGACAGGGAGGGTGTGTCTCCAGGTGGACAGGGAGGGTGTGTCTCCAGGTGGAGAGGTTCATCCACTCAGCTGTCCTGGCTGCACCATGGGTTGCCTGGACCATCTGATTGGTCCAGGCATCGACAACACTCATCGGAATGCAGCGCTGCTCTCCTTAACACACATTCCATTAAGATAGCCGCCTCGTAATTACCAGATAAAGAATTTATCTTAAGTGCAGAGATGCAATATAAAAAATAAAAATAAAGACTTTCTATCTCTCCCTCTCTCCACTCCCATCCCCCTATCTGGCTCTACAAACCAAACACGCTCCCAAGGCGCTGAGAAAATGGCTCTACTTCCCTTTAAAAAGGCAGATGCTGCTGCAAGATCTGGAGGTCGAGCAAACTGCCAACAGGAAGTAGCATGCAACCCCACACAGAGCTTCACAGGTGAGCCAAAAGCCAGCGCAACCAACTCTCGCAAGCACGAGGGCCAGAACCCCCTGGGCGCGCAGCAGGTCGCCTGCTGGGGGTCTTCTCCTTCCAAGATGGCCGTATAAACAGAGGAAGCAGCAAGAGTTTGTTACAGGAAACTTGTCTGGACTCTGACAGTTGTTCGTCTGCTGGGTTCCCTCCCCCCCCCCCCTGTGGCAAACTCCAAATTGAAAGTGGAGAGCAGGAAACGGTGACCTTGTAAATCTCAGATGAATAAAGGGCAGCTGGGCAGGAAGAGAAACACGAGGCGGGGAAAGTATCAGAGAGAGAAAGAGATCAAGACAAGGTCATCAGAGAAAAGAAAAGAAGGAAAAAGAGAGACAACGAGAAAGAGAGAGGGGGGCAGAGAGAGAGAGAGAGCAAAGAGGAACACGGTTATAGGAAAAAGGCTGCAATTTCTGTGGGAAAGATATGGCAGCAAATTGCACTGCAAGGCTGAAGTGAAAGTTTTGCAGTTGGTACAGACTCAGCCTACATAATGAAGCTGACCAAGGACTCTCCGCAGAGCCAAGGCTTGAGAACCCCAGACCCTGAAGCATATAGAAAGCAGCTTAGCATCTTTTAATGTCGGCCAAACCAACCCACTCCCTCCAAGGCAAATAAAAACCATCATTCATCTCCAAAGACTACGACCCTTGTTAAGACACCACAGAATGGAGCTGCATTTCACAGCAGTGGGTGCCGTGGTAACCTGAGCAGGTGTTTGGAGGGCAGGACGTGTCCTCCCTGCGACAGGAGCTGATGTCAGGTGAAGCACGTCTGGGTGTGACAGGGGCTGCGGTCTGGACTCAAGAGTCAGCTGCCCTCGTGCCTCTGATGAAAGTGCCTCTCTGCTTTGTTGGTCTCTTTGATTGCAGAGGTCTCTGATATTCTGCCCCAGGGCGGGGGGAGGGGGAGGGGGAGGGGGAGGGGCTGGATTTGCCGGGCTTTATGAGGTGAATCTATCATGTGGGAAGGAGCTGGCAGCTACTTTGCCACTCGTTTGAAGGATAGACAGACACTGGGCACAGATCCTTGTCCTTGAGTGCCGAGAAAGGCGCCTTTAAATAAAATGTATTATTACAGCAAATGGAGAAAACTACTCTCTCCCTCTCCCCCCCTCCATAACCTGATCTTTACCGGGGCATTCATAATATTCATAACAACTAACAACAATAAATATCAAAATAATAAAGACAAGCTCAACACAACCTAATACCCAAACAGTTTTTCGGTTTTCCAAATGTGCTACTGTATAAACACATTGACATGAGGATTGGAGGGAGGCCAACACAATACAATACCAGCTAAAGGGAGTTCTGTGGTCTCTGTCAATGATCTATATCTGTGTTACTTTATAATCTTCTCTCCCCATCTCTCTCTCTCTCTGCAGACTCCGCGGGCGGGCCATATTGACTGTGATGTCAGGTGATGGTCTTCTCCACTGCAGCGTGCAGCTAGAATCAACATCCTTGAGAGGCAGGAAGCTTTTTGAAAAGGAACTGTCCAACCAATCAAACAGGCACAGTGCTTCTCACGGTGGCACAAATCGTTATTCTGTAACGCATTACAAGCAATGCACATTTACATTTATTCATTTAGCAGACGCTTTTATCCAAAGCGACTTCCAAGAGAGAGCTTTACAAAGTGCATAGGTCACTGATCATAACAACAAGATAGCCAAAAAACATTGCGAGTAGCCAAAACATGAAGCACACATTGTGAACAACCAAAGTAAGTGCCAAAGGGAAGAACCATAAGAGCATGTAGTTAAACAAGTTACAATTAAACAACATGAAACGCATGTTGAACCGCAATGCAGAAGTACTCAGGCTGCCAGAAACCGCATCAACGTTCATTTTCTAATCAAATGTTTCTGATGGATCCTTAATACAGTACAGTCACTGTTCATATAACGGTTAGGTGTTCAAACCAGAGATAGAGAACTGTTACATTTGTCCTAAGACATCCCTGGGCAAATTACAAAAATAATCCACATAGCGGTGGCCTCATTAACCTTTTGGGATCTATCTGGTGACACGGCTCTCCTGTGGAGCTAAGAAGTGTTGGTAGATCTGAGTGGAGCTAACTACTATCTACTGAGAGGAGGTGGAGAGAGCAGAGAGGGGAAAGCGAAGCACTACCTACTTAATACCTTAAACTTTTTAAATGGCACAAAAATTAGACAGGTGTTTGAATTAAGGGGATAAACCCTCCTGTGAGGGAGAAAGAGAAAATACCCTCTCAGTATTAAGAGTGGGGATAATGGAGAGGACAGACATTTTGTACTCAATTATGAGCCTCTAAACCCACTGATTTAAACTCTGATTTAAAACAGGAAAGGCTTCCGTTTCCTGTGAGGAAAAGCAAGGAGCCCCTTCTCACAAGCAGGGCAAATGACAAGTCTTATGAACTTTTAAAAACCCTTTCAGATTTAAAACAAACTTCAGAGCAGGGAGGATCGGGGAGGAGGGGCGCCAACGGAGAATAAATGTCAAGTGGTTTAATGAAAAATAAATACATTTAAAAGAAATGAATCAAGTGTCGAGGGCTCGGTTGGTGGTTTGTAGGGGCACTTCCTCTTTGTGGTGGCATTAGGAGATTAGGTGGAGATCTGGCCTGGGTTTTAGAGCGGCTGGTGACGGATGGTGTTTAATACCACAGAGGGATCTGCCTGGTCTGGCACAGACAAATGGCAAGAAGGGATCTCAGGATATATTGACACAGAATCTGTAATGACTCTGACATTTAAGAGGAGCTGCTTTGGAGGGCTTTATTTTTCTCCCTCTCTTCCCCCCTCTCCCCCCCCCCCTCCCTCTCCCTCTCTCCCCCCTCCCTCTCTCTCCCCCCCCCCCCCTCCCTCTCTCCACCCTCCCTCTCTCTCCACCTCCCCCCTCTCTCCCCCCCTCTCCCCACCCTCTCTCTCACTCACTTCTATAGGATATCAAAAGGAAGGACGGTAGAACACACAAGAACACAGGTGCATGCACACGCACACACACGCTGCTGGCCCAGTTCCTTGTAGGTGTCTTGCCTGATTCCCCTTGCTACTAAAGGCAGGTCAATGCTGAGAGATAATTAGCTTTGGCTTCAGAAGCGACTGGTAAAGACGGAGTCGCCCTCAGGCTCAGGTTCCTTCAGCATCCATGCTGCCCTTGAAAACGCCATCATGAGAGAGACGGTGAGAAGACACCTTGAAGTTGAAGCCACGCGGAGGTGATATCTGGGTCCGTGGTTTCTCATATCTCACACAATCACCAGGAATCTCCACCACCAGGTCCAATTAATGAGACACACACAGGGGAGAAAAGTCATGTGTCGTCGTTGGCAGTTTTAATGAGCGCAGACAAAGTTAGAACAAATAAATAATATATATTTTTTGTGTGTTAAATAGCTATGCCGTAATCAAAGGTAGAACTTAAGCCTAAATGATACCAGGGCTGTTTGTCTTGTGGAGCCTCGTTCTAGAGTGAGATTGAGACTCCATCTGTTCGCTAGTCTCACAAGTACTATGGAAGACAAAGAAAAATTAAATATGAATGAAGCCATGCAAACATCACTACACAGGTCTATGAACTCAGGTAGTTTGACTGCATCATCCAAACGGCTTCTGGCCATAACAGCGCAGCCGTATCAAAAACTTTGTCTGAGTAACGAGAAGATCCCACTAGAGTACTAAATCAATCTGTCAAGCCCCAAGATCAACACAAAATCACTTTCAAAAGACTCAAGATAAAGAAGCAGGCTCAAAGCGCCATTGAGAAACGCTTTCTCCACTTGGATCCGTTACAAGTCCAATAATAAAGTGGTCCAGTCTCAGCGCTTCTCCCTGTGCTGGCCCCTGTGCCCACACCAATACTGAGGACTTCTCCCTGTGCTGGCCCCTGTGCCCACACCAATACAGAGGACTTCTCCCTGTGCTGGCCCCTGTGCCCACACCAATACAGAGGACTTCTCCCTGTGCTGGCCCCTGTGCCCACACCAATACAGAGGACTTCTCCCTGTGCTGGCCCCTGTGCCCACACCAATACAGAGGACTTCTCCCTGTGCTGGCCCCTGTGCCCACACCAATACAGAGGACTTCTCCCTGTGCTGGCCCCTGTGCCCACACCAATACAGAGGACTTCTCCCTGTGCTGGCCCCTGTGCCCACACCAATACAGAGGACTTCTCCCTGTGCTGGCCCCTGTGCCCACACCAATACAGAGGACTTCTCCCTGTGCTGGCCCCTGTGCCCACACCAATACAGAGGACTTTTCTACACATTCTGAATTAAGGCCTAATACCATTGCTACTGGACAGTCGGTACCACTTCCCATCATGCAACAGGGTTTGCTGTGGTGATGAGAGAAAGAGCTAAAGTGCTGGAGGAGGCAAAGAGAGAGAGAGATAGGGTGAGGAGAGAGAGAGGGTGAGGAGACAGAGAGAGAGAGAGAGAGGGTGAGGAGACAGAGAGAGAGAGAGAGAGAGAGGGTGAGGAGACAGAGAGAGAGAGAGAGAGAGAGAGAGAGAGAGAGAGAGGCAGCTATGTTCTAATCCTCGGCACGCACAAATTATTGATGGCAGCTCCTCCTGTAGACAGCGTAGCTGTGGGCTGTTGGGGCTCCTGGCTACATCTTTCATCCACCTCCTGACAGGCTGATGCTGGCGTGAGGCTGCAGTAAGTACCTGGAAGATGCTAACCTGGACACACCAACCTCGCTGCAGTGTTCGACATGGCACTATAACAGTTTAAGAAAAGAGACTTCATATATATACTTTATACGACTTTGTCAGTGGCCATATATATATATATATATAATTTTTACAGGTTTTGGTTGATACGAAAAGAAGACTGAGAAAGACATGTAGGGAATAAAAGCAAATTACAAAGTATTGACATCTACACCACAACGGGTGAAATAAGATCATGAAAGGGCTTTTTAAAGAAAGCAGACCGCAGCCGGTTACAGAGAGCCGAAGCTACAGGGCAGAGGAGGAAGCATTAAGTTGACTTGTGGTGCTATTGCAGTCTTGACTGGAGGGCTTGCAGGCCAACACAGTGACAGAGATGGTCCTCCAGTCTCAGGACTGCACCATCCGTTAGCTCAGAGCCCTTAAGACCTGGACATGGCTCTGTCGATATTTAATGGCTTTGCCCAAAGACCACAACACACACACACACACACACGGTTGCCAGTGCTGCATTTCTCACTGGTCATGTTGAGCTCTCCAGCAGTCCTGGCTTACCCTTTCCCTCCCAAAGCAAATTAGTTTTGGGGACACCTTCCAGGGTTTGGGTTGAGAGGGTTTAGTCAAGAAAATGCAGTTTTGATTACTTGGCACCGTCCAACGGCGATCCCGCGACTTCCCGCTGTTTGGAGGGAATTAGGAGTTGAGCACATTGACCCGTCTCCCGCCAAGCAGAGAGAAAGACAGACTTGGGAGAAGGAGAAGGCTTCTAACAGGGTGTGTGGTGGAGCTCCTGTCGTCATGGAGCAGGGCAGGTCTGAGGTGGACACTAGACGGGGGGGGGGGGGGGGGGGGTCGATTCACATTTGAATCACGATTCAGTCTTCTAGCGATTCACATCGATACACAAATGGAAAAAAAAATCTATTTTGTAATGATTTTTTTTATAAAAATGTTTTTGATAAATAATCGTAAAAAATCTGAAATAGAATTTTAATCGATTTGTGATCCGAAGATTCAAATCGAATCGTGAGGTAGCAAAAGACTCCCCCCCCTAGTGGACACTATGTTGTCTGGTCCGGGGGGTGCAGTCTTACGCATCGTTCACTCATACGGCATTCAGGATGTCACAAATCCCCAACATTTTGGGGGAAACATTACATGATTAGTACATTACTCACAAATCTGAGTCATGTTCAAATTCACCGGCCCATGTGGGAAAGGGCCCTTGTGGTCTAACAGCTAATGATTACACCATGTTAGCAGGTAGAAGCTAACTAAAACCCATTCGCATCATGCTAGATGGCACCGGTGAAACTAATCAGATTTCCATTTGAGGGCTCTCTTCCATCCAAATGACTGTCTGGATACGCTCCGTGGATCAGAGACCTGACCTGAACATGGAAACAGAAAGTGGAAACTGCACCAACAGAGCAGAGAGAGAGGGCAGAGTGGACAGAGAAAAGCAGGAAAGGACAAAAGAAAACAGACATCTGCACTTCCATCTGATCTGAAAGGTCCACAGGTTGAACAGCCCAGCGGAAAACCTAGCACACAGGGGCTCCAACCTCAAAAGAGCAACTCAAATAAAACAGAGAAGATTTCTTGGCGCTAACATGCCGGCCGCGCTACACATTTCTTGGAAACCACCCCAGCCGTAGGGAAGGAAAATGTTTTCCTGGTTTTGCAGAAAAAGCTGTTTAGGCTCCATTCTTCATGCTGTTAATAAGCATACATGCTTTTGAGAGTTTCCTACAAGCAGGAACACCAACACGGAGGCCAATTAAGGGCTGGCTCGGACCGACACAGGACTGCTTTCTGTGTAGCCCAGTGTGTAATTGGGGCAGATGCTGTATAAGAGACTGGCAGCCTGGACTCAGCCTCGGAGCAGTGGATAAATGAAGCCAGGACTCAAAAGGATTTCTCCAGAAGAGCAGGCAAGCTGACAATACATAGCTGGTGATAATGGAGGAGGGGGTCAGTGTTGGCTCCATTGTGGTTCTGTCCTGGACCATGGCAACAGAGCTGCAGATTGGCAAGAGTGACATTTTAGACAGAAGCTGGATAAGGGTCACCCATAAGGAATGTTCCAGGCTTCTGAGGAAAGACTTTTGTGTCTACTGGTTGAAGTCATCTCAACTATTCCTCAAGAAATGCTCCGTCAAACACTGACTGGGGTCAGGATACAATAGAACTGGTAGACTGCTTTTCATTTTCAGAGCCAATCCCATGACTGTCCTAACACTAAGTTTTAATCAGTTTTCAAAATGTTGTCAAACTCCAAACTCACACAACATCATGTCTCATATGGGTTCTACTATTCCCCCCATGGTTCCATTCTCACACCTCTGTGAGTTCTGCAGCTTCAGGTCATTCATCTTCATCTGGCCCTGCCACCTCACTGAGAACACTGCAACACACTGCACACCACACTCTGGACTGGAGACTACAGCAGGGGGAGGAGAGAGAGGGAGGGAGGGCCAAAAGAGAGGATGAGGGAGAGAGATGGAGGCCAAGAGAGATGTGGAGGCAGATATATATATAGATATATATATATCTATATATATAGAGAGAGAGGTGGAAGCCGAGGGAGAGAGATAGAGAGAGAGGGAGAGAGAGAGATAGAGAGATAGAGAGAGATAGAGAGAGAGAGAGAGGGAGAGAGAGAGGTGGAGGCCGAGAGAGAGAGAGAGAGAGAGGTGGAGGCCGAGAGAGAGAGAGAGAGAGAGAGGTACTGTGAGCAGAGCAGCCTCTTCTTTATTGTGATGTATTGTGCTCCAGGCGAGAGGGCGGCCAGGCCCGTGGCGAGAGCGAGAGCTCCTGCACGTGTCGCTCTCCTGGCCGTCTCTGCGTGGTTTCAGCTCCACTGCATCAACACATCCATTACCAGCTCACCTTGGCACTGACCGGTTCTTTCCGGTTTGTTCCGGCGGCGTGCGCGCGGAGGTTAGCGTTCTCATCGACCCAGCGCACGCGTCCTGCGGACTGACAAACACCCAGGGAACGCCTCATGCATGACATCTGTACCGAGCTCTCTGCTAGGAGGGGAGGACACCCCATCAGTCTCTCTGTGTTCACCTCCTTCTCCTCTACCTCTCCCCCCCTCCGACGCTCAATCAATCACTCCCCGCATCCTTCAGTCACTCTCTCCCTCCCAGACTCGTTCACCTTATTCCATTCTTTACTTCCTCTTCACCTGCCTCGCTTCTCCTCCCGGCGGGCCGACTTCCCGCCTCCCTCCATCATTCCTCCCTCCTCTTTATCCATCCATCCTCTCTCCCTTCCCAGCTGTGCCTATCCTGCTGCCAGGGAGAGGAGATGAGCTGATCCCTGAGCAGGCCACGACCAACCCGACCCCACCACAGGCCACAGACACCGAGACAGACTCTCTGACTCTCTACAGACTTGCAAGGTGTTCAGAGTCAAGTTATCGTAAACCAACCCAGAGATAAAGAAATATAAATTAAATGGACAACAATTGGCCTTCCCCCCCTCTTCCCCTCTCCCCCTCTCTCTCTTTCCTTCCCTCTCTCTCTCTCTCTCCCTCTCCCTCCCTCCCTGTACGTGATGCACACAGCAGCTGTCTAATCACAGTCACTACACTGGCACAGTCCCTGGAACAGAAATGAGCTGGATGATGTTGCCTTTGTTTTAATGAATGAACCACTAGCTCTCTCTGTCGTTCCCTCACCTACCTCCACCCCCCCCCCCCCATCACACTCTCTGTCTCGCTCTCTCTTCCTCCATCTCCCTCTCCCCTTTCTCTCCCTCCCCCTCTAATCACTGAGAGGATGAGTCAGGTCCCTCCAATCACAATGATCTCACTTACCAGTCGTTTTCGTTCTAGACCGTGCTGCCTCTGCGCTCCCAGGTGGGATTCTCATTTCGACTCCAAATAGAATTTACTCGACTATGCCGTAGCATGCAATCAGCGATTGTGATATTTGAACACTCATTTCTGCATCGGTCAACTGATGAATTGGTTTGTTCTAGACTGTAGTTCAATGTGGATTAAACAGCGTGGAAGGACAAAAAAAGGAAAAAGATGTCACCGATAAGGAATTATTTTTCCCCACACTTGCGTTAATTGTCTGCAGCGTGTGACAGAGATGGACACAGAACCAGAGTGAGCCAATTAGCGATGGAACAAACAAGTAACAAATATCCATGGAAACGGCTCCAGAGCGCCACAGGCATCTGCAAGTCTGGCTGACGTCTGAATCATAATTAAGTCAGAAGACATTTGTAAGATTACCAATGGACCAAACAAGCAACAACGATACAGCAACTCTCCACACAGAGGCTGAAGATCACAAGGGCTCCACTTAACATTTACATTTACATTTAGTCATTTAGCAGACGCTCTTATCCAGAGCGACTTACAGTAAGTACAGGGACATTCCCCCGAGGCAAGCAGGGTGAAGTGTCTTGCCCAAGGACACAGCGTCAGTTGGCATGACCGGGAATCGAACTGGCAACCTTCGGATTACTAGCCCGATTCCCTCACCACTCAGCCACCTGACTCCCTTGACTTAAGGCTGCTCACACACTTGTAACACACATGCAAGCAGAAGCTAATCTCATCAAACATACCGTATCACCCCCCGAGTTTACAACGTACCTGTAATGTATTGAGGGAACAATGACTCCAGATTGTCTTACAGTGTGTGAGTCAGACTAACAGCTTCTCCCACACAATGTGGACAATGGAGGCAGGAAGAAAACAGAACTGTCCAAATGCAATTCATCGAAAATAGGCCAGCAACAAAGACGCTAAACGCATTAAAGTGAGATGAGACGTCGTTGTGTATGCAGACGCTTTGTCAAAACAGACATTCTGCTTCTTCATTTGAAAAAACACAATGATTATGGTAACAACTGAACTTGCCTGGATATGAAAGCAAAACTGTATTCAAGCTTGTCTAGACTGAAATTCCACCATTATAAGCATTATTTACACAGTCTTCAGACAATCATGCAGAGGAGAAACTGCTACTGACCAACAGTTGGCTACATTACATCAAATTTAAAAAGTGCCAGTCATGGATAACACCATATGAAGGTACAGCTGGGGCTTCCTCATCGATCTCTAAACACCTTTCGAAATGCTCATAAATGTTTTATAGTTTTATCCAAAAGGCTGACTTTCTATCACCGCGCTGTAGCCCTCTAAAGGGCTTGGTCCCTCAGGGTCATTGAAATCAATGTGTAAAACGTGGCCTTTTTTATTCTTCTTAGAAACAAATAAAACGATGTGAGACCAGGCCTCTTGGGTAGGAGACTCAAATGCCCTCTTTGGGCCTTGACAGTTTTATCACGAAGTTCTGCAGGTGTGAACTCAGAGGGAGAGAGAAAAGGTTAGGGCTCGCTTCTGAAAACAAGGACGACCAATCCTGATAGCAACACACCCCTACGCCCGACTACATGAAAAGGAATAAGCCAATATCTTATGGCACTCAAAAATAATTACATTCTCACGGGAGGATTGCCAAGCGCTGTATAATTTAACACTCACAACTTTGTGTTTCTCAGTAACATTTTGTGAATTTGGTAGGGAGAGAGAAAGAGAGAGAGAATGATCCAAAGAAAGTGGGAGATGAAGAGAGAGAAAAAGAGAGAATGCGAAAGGGGAAGAACAAGAGAGAGAATGATGGAGCAAAAATAAAAACAGGAAAAAGTGCAGGTAGTCTAAAATGAGGAGGAGATAGCAGAACCAATTCCGAGTTGCAAATGTGTTTCTTATCCAGCCTTCAAAGTCTCAAATGTACTTTTATGGTTCAGGGAAACCCTGTCAGAGTGTAAACCAACATCGTTCACATTGGAGACTGTTAAGAGTGTTCCCAGTTCAGACCCGTCTTCAGTACCTCCAGTTCACAGCCAGCTATAGCCTAGTCGCGATCGACAGGCAATTTACCAAACAGTAAAAAAATATATATATATATAACATTGAAAATGGTCAGCCAGAGCAAAAGTGTGATTGCAAATTGCAAATCAATCAATGTTCAGTCCCCTCGGTTACGTCACCCGAGGCTGTGCCGCGCCGCTCCACAGCCTCAGGGCAGGAACGGGGAGGACGCCATGACACAGAGAGCAGCCATTAAAGCAAATCACTGTGTTTAACCCGGCGACGGAACCCGGCATCAACCCGCAGCTCTGGCCCCTCCCCCCACAACCTCGTCGTCCTGACGACTGTTTTTTTCCCCCAGACGAGAGAAGGAGAAGCACACATGACCTCCAAGCAGCGCTGTGTGCAGTAGGACTAGGGGACAGGGAGTGTGTGTGACAGGGGATGTTCATTAACCCTTGTGCTGCCTTCGGGTCACATGACCCAAAGGTTCATAACGAACCATCTTTGTGTTTACCCAATTTTACCCAATACAAAAAAAAATTATGTTTTAACTTTCGCAATGTGGGGGGTCTGAGACAGCCCAACGGTTAAAAGCTTCACTTTGTTTTTGTATGCGGTAAAGTTGTCGCAATACGACAGTGGGTCACAATGACTGATGGGTCACAATGACCCGAAGATAACACAAGGGTTAAGGGACTGGGTTATTGCTACATCTGGCTTCCCATCGGGGTTGGAGGCTTTTCCACGTGAACAGTGTGTGACGTCTTGTGTTGTTGTGGACTTACGGCTTTGGAGGCTGTGACGACGTACTGGAGAACCATCTCTCTCTTGGTGCTCAGGTCCTTCTGCCTCAGAGGAGCCCGCTTGTCCTCGTTCAGGTTCATGTCCTCCTGGGGAACACAGCATGATGGAGAAAGAGAGAGAGGGGGAGAGAGAGATAAACAGAGAAAGGGAGAGAGGGAGAGAGATACACAGAGAGGGAGAGAGATAAACAGAGAGAGGGAGAGAGAGAGGGGGAGAGAGACAGAGAACGATCGAGAGCGACCGAGAAAGAGGGAGAGAGATGAAAGTAAAGAAAGAGTGAAAACAGAGAGAACGGGACATCCAGTTAGCCTACAGGCTACATTTGACACCAAGCCAACACCCAAGTCTCCAGTCATTCAACCCCCCTCACGCAGAACTCCATACGCGGAACTCCCACCCCCCGAAAAACACAGCATAAAAAGGCCTTAAGCTCTTCACAGCTGCCGCAGCGATATTCTCCACTCCTCACCTCTCGCCCCTTACCTGACGCCTCCGCTTCCTGGAGTGAAAGTCAAAGAGGCCGGTGTCTTTTCTAAAAAGAAAGGAGAGTGACCTTGTGTGTTCCAGAGCCAGGCGGAGAGAGACTCACAATGTTCCCACATCCCGCCAGTACGATAGCATGATCTCCTGGGGGTTTAGCCAGAAAAGGTGACTTTGCCCGTGGCGAAAGAAGGGGAACGTTTTGTAAAAAGGACGAATTAATGTACCGTGGCTCCTGAAACCAAAATAGGCTACGCGTGAGAGTGATGTCGGAGAGAACGATTTTTGGACGAGTTTTTTGGACACGTGCCGCCGTCTGGACTGGTCAAGTTTCGAAACGTTTCGGATGGAGACTGATGTTAAAAAGGAAGACGGTCATCCATCTCTAGACACGCACATCTCTCCTGAGTGCGTCAGAGATTTCTCCAGCCCCCTGTTTCAACAGCGTTCCATCACAGCCCTCTCTGAGCCGGGCTCACTTCTAGGCACAGGCCTCCAGCCAGCTGCCCACACAACTACTAACAGAAAGCGACGCGGAACATAATTGGATAGATTAAGAAAAGAGGAAAAAAAAAGAGCTGAAAAGAGAGGAGACGAGGTTCTGGATGGGGCAGATGACAGCGGCGCTGAGTGGGCTAACCCGACCTTCACCCTTGGGAAGCAGCGTGAGAGAAAGCAGCAGCGTTTCCTGGGTCAGCAGAGGACTTTCAAACTCCTTTCTGCTCCCACAGATCTGAGCATGTCACGTACAAAAGTAACGGAGGCTTTGTACGTGACAAACATTGTTCAGAACTTTCAGAACACGACCCTGGGTTTTCAACTAGACTGAAATAAATTCTCGATTTCTGGAATTTTCTTTAGCTCATGGTCAGGGCAGACAAGGTTGTGTGTGCGTGTGTGTGTGTGTGTGTGTGTGTGTGTGTGTATCTCTCAGTCAGGAGCCAGACACAATCCAGTTAATTCCAGTTGACATTTCCTCAGAAGTAGTGCTAGTAGGTCTGTCTCTGTGTAGAGAAAAGGCACACACACTCAGAAAGAGTCCAGAGGAGAGAAAACTTCTTATTGGTAGATCTGTTGAGAAGTTTTACAAAGGGGGTAGGGTGTAGGGTTGAGATGTGTAAGGAAGAAACTTGAAAAAAAACTGAGTGGGGATTAGCCGCAGTCAGACTATTGGCTGTCGCTGAGCTTGCGAGTGAGCCAAATGAATAAGATGATGTAACAAACGTGGCCACTTTGAAATAGTTACAAATGTCAAAGCAAATCCGGTGGAAGACGGGTGCACTTTTGCAAAAGCGAAAGCAAATGATATGGTAAACACAGTGTGGATGTACATCTCCACCCACATCGCCTGTGGCTGAAGCTGTTTTTGGTTTCCGAGTTAGAAAAGAGAGAGACAGAGAGAGGTAGGGAAGCAGGCAAACGGCAAACGGATTATTGATTCTGTGTGTGTGTGTGTGTGTGTGTGTGTGTGTGTGTGTGTGTGTGTATACTCCCCAGTGTATATATTTAGGCAAGCGTGTGTGTGTATGTGTTTGAGAGAGAGCTTGAGTGTGTGTGTGTGTGTGTGTGTGTGTGTGTGTGTGTGTGTGTGTGTGTGTGTGTGTGTGTGTGTGTGTGTGTGTGTGTGTGTGTGTGTGTGAGAGTGTGTGTGAATATACCCGCCAGCCCATGTGCCTGCCTCGTACCCTTCACTCTGCATTCAAGCCAGTCTTCAATTTCTCCCCACAGACGTCCAAACAAGAAGAGGTTTGTCAGACCGTCAAGGCGCCTGGCGAGAGCCTTCGGACACCTACCATCATCTTCTCAAACAGAGCCAGGATCTCCTTCTCAGACGTGATCTTGGAGGAGAGCTCCTCAAACTCGGCCGACGAGGAGGAGGAGGACCAGTCGCTGGAGGAGGAAGGTTTTAGGTGAGGAAGAGGAGGGCGATCCTTCTTGCTGCCTGGGATACGAATACTGGCAAACCTGTCCAGCTAGAGAGAGAGAGAGAGAGACAGAGAGAGACAGAGAGAGAGACAGAGAGAGAGAGAGAGAGAGAGAGAGAGAGAGACAGAGAGAGAGACAGAGAGAGAGACAGAGAGAGAGAGACAGAGGGAGACAGACAGAAAAAGTGAGAGAGAGACATGGGGAGAAAGATCAAAGGAAAAGGTAAGAATCCTCACAGCACCAGGCCAGACAGGTAAACACAGCCTCACGGCCCGTCGTCTCATCCAGGCGTGCTGACGGCCCAGTGAGGACCGGACCAGCCCCGTGCTGCACACACCGTCAGGCAGAGCACAGCCAGGCATGCTGACGGCCCAGTGAGGACCGGACCAGCCCCGTGCTGCACACACCGTCAGGCAGAGCACAGCCAGGCGTGCTGACGGCCCAGTGAGGACCGGACCAGCCCCGTGCTGCACACACCGTCAGGCAGAGCACAGCCAGGCGTGCTGACGGCCCAGTGAGGACCGGACCAGTCAGGCAGAGCACAGGCCCAAACTTCCCCACCACCCCTCCCAAAACAACAAGAACAGCATCATCCTGCCGCGTTAACAGGCTCCCTCTTCTCTCAGTGTGGCGCGTGGCCAGAGAGAGAGAAGGACAGGGTTTAAGGCTTGTTGGATATCCACCACAGAGGATAGCTTCATGCTGTCGGGTGGATGGGGAGAGGAAGACTTCCACATGACAATCATCTGTGTAATGAGATTAGATGTATGCTGTTATCACTGCATCTTATCCACGGGAATCAGCGACAGATGTCACGAAGGGAGTGCGAGTGTGTGTGTGTGTATGTGTGTGCGCACGTGTGAGAGGTGGAATTACCGATCCATTTCGTGTTCCCTTCCTTTCTTTATCCTCCATCTCTAATAACATATCATCTTTGTGCGCAGGAACATTTTTGCTTTCTTTAAGGCATTTTTATCACTTTAAATGGCTAGCAACGAACCGAGGGAGAACATGCAGCCAAACCAGCGTACAAGAAACACACAGCCAAGAGATAAACACGCAGGGAGAGAGAGAGGACCAGAATGAGGGCATGAGACAGAAAGTACGTGAAAAAACGGAGAGGCGAGAAGACAGAGAGAGACATTATTGGTTAAACATGCATTAGTGTTAGCAGGGGACCAGCTTGCTCTGAACTAGCTCATCACGACCGACACGCAGCCTTTGAACAAACGAGTCCCTTTCACTCTCCCCAAATCACCACACCTGTTCACACCCGTCAGGGCTTTCAACAACAACCTCCGCGCCCCTTCCTCTGACTGCATCTACCAGGTCCCAAATTAAAGATGGAGGCGCATTAGAGCAAGATCCCTGAACAGGTTAAAGCAGGCCGGTCAGGGAGAGGGGAGGGGAGGAGAGGAGAGGGGGGAGAGAAGAACCTGATGGGGGTCAGAACAGGGAAAGGTAATGCTGCCTTTAAACTGGCGGGGTTAGTGGAGGGAGGGAGGGAGGGAGGGAGGGAGGGAGGGAGGGAGGGAGGGAGGGAGGGAGGGAGGGAGGGAGGGAGGGAGGGAGGGAGGGAGGGAGGGAGGGAGGGAGGGAGGGAGGGAGGGAGGGAGGGAGGGAGGGAGGGAGGGAGGGAGGGAGGGAGGGAGGGAGGGAGGGAGGGAGGGAGGGAGGGAGGGAGGGAGGGAGGGAGGGAGGAGTATTTCAAGCCATGCTATGATAGATGTTATAATGATGACAGGGCCATTACTCGTCCACACTGTTTTTGAGCAAAAAACAGGTAAGCTAAAACAGGGGACAAGACATGAAGTAAAGTAGAAAAAAGAAAAGAAAAGCAGCCGTAAGAAAGAGAATGAAGAGTCTCACCACGTCGCCAGTCAGGTGTCTGATGCTCACGTGCTACAGGAGAGGAGGAGAGGAGAGGGGAGGGGAGAGAGGAGAGGGGAGGGGGGGGGGAGAGAGGAGGAGGAGGGGGGAGAGGAGAGGGAGAGAAAGGAGGAGAGAGGGGAGGGGGGGGAGAGGAGGAGAGAGGGGAGGAGGGGAGAGAGGAGGTGGGGAGAGGAGGGGGGGAGAGAGAGGGAGAGGAGAGAGAATGGTTAGGTCACAAGGTGAAGCAACACTGTCAGATGAGGTGGCAGTGACGCAACATCATCAGACTACAAGTCACTTCCATTGAAACAAGCCTTTTCAGACACAATCCCCCAATTATATCACTGACTACATCATCAACAGTGGCCCAGTGAAGAGAGATGTTAACAGAGGCTCTTGATGCGTGACACCAGATCAGTTTCCCCGAGCAACAGTAACATCAGACGCCATTTTGGCTCAGACACCACATAAGGTTTCACTGGACTGATATGTTTTATGGGCACAATTGTAATTCATGATATGCAGCAGATAATATATGCACCTGTTTAGTAGTCAAGGCTCTTAGCTACTAGGTAAAAGTGAATAACGTGTGAACCCAGCAAACCTGGACATGGTCTTCATGTACAGCTGCAGACATGGTGTGTGTGTGTGTGTGTGTGTGTGTGTGTGTGTGTGTGTGTGTGTGTGTGTGTGTGTGTGTGTGTGTGTGTGTGTGTGTGTGTGTGTGTGATTTAGACTAAGCCCTGATTTCTCAGAGGGACTTGAGTACATTTGTAGGTTAATGTCGTCCTACTGCAGGTTTAGCCAGCATGCACTACCTGGCCAGGATCAACACAGGTCCAGCTCCCATGGTTACAGAAATAGCTTTCTTCTCCATGGAAAACACATCAAGTGGGAATTGTGATTTTTTTTTTCCCTCAACAGCAGAGAGCTCTGATCTGCAGCGAAGAATAAAAGGGTTCTACACAACCGCATTTAATCAAAATATAAATTTATTGGATCAGAGTTGAATATGTTGTATGGTTTACTTTACAGAAAACATAAGTGCAGACCTAGTAGAGAATTAAAGTGTTTATCGCGAAAGTACGCCATAGGGCTTTAAGTGACTAAACAATAGTTTTACGCCATTTAATAACACAATGTTTTTGCGGGCTTGTTAGTACCAAAGCGTCTCTATTCAGTCAGAGAAAAACCATCTGTGTATTTTCGTGTAGTGGCCTCTACAATCTTCCTATTTAATTAGCTTTGCCGTTAAGTTCCACCACGTTAAGTGGCACGATTGAATCAGTCACACAGGCGCGAAACTCGACACAGGATGATCTTGTCAAAGCTGCAAATTTCGAGACGGTGTTTTTTCCTGTATAGTACAAAGTGTTGAAAAGAGTGGATCCAATAACCTATTTCAATCTGAGCATGAAAAACTATTGACGGGAAAAGGTTAGGTTCGGAGACTTCCACTTCTCCCTAGCGCTTAGACGCCACTCCGCGCAAACACCCAGGCACATCAATCAATACGGCCAGCCTTTAATTAACATAAAATCCACAACGCGACGTATAAAACACGTCCACCTGTCAATGCGGCTGCGCTAATGACTTTCTGGCAAGATCATTTTTACTCCGCGGACAGGGAAAGAATTAGGGTCTGGGAGAAATAAAGAATAGACTAGGGAAGGGAGGTTGAACAATCGCCATGTGTCCAGAGGTAATAGCTCTCCCCTCAGATCAATTCACCGCTTAGCCCACAGAGCGTGGAAGAAATGTGTGCATATATGTATATATGACAAGATAATTGGATGCATAATTATTGAACCAAAGAGGGAGTAGCGAGTGAATAACTCAATCTCTCCAACGCCCACTTCCTGACAATTTATGCTATATAGGTAGACATATGTCTGCTGCATGAATGTTAAATTTGACGGCAATTAGGCGTTGACTGTTTGAAAATGGGATCAAAATCTATTTTGATACCACAATAGTCCAAACTCCCAAAAACTTTCATCCAACGGACAGCTTTGGTAACTATTCCCTAGCGCAGGACACACTGATCCTGGGGTCAATTAGGCAAGTCACAGACTTACAGGCTGCAACATCTCCTGTTGAGACCATTCCAATTGCTCAAATCCCTAATTTACTTCAAAAACTCTCATTACTTCGCTCCACACAAGTGGAGAGGAAATGGAGCGTTCTACAGCGTCCCTGCATCATTTATCTCTGCGCCGAGGGTGATTTCACTCTCTCTCAACTATTTTAACCACCGCGTTGACCCTGTTCACTGGCCATGAGAAGAATCATTGTCAAGGCATGGGCTAACCTTGCCCCTGGCTGCTAATGTAGCTCTGTTTGTCTCGGAGAGGTCATGGGTTATTTAGCAGTCCGATCGCACTACTCTGTTCGGAGACGCTTCAGTCGCCGCCCAGATGGTGCACATTACAATCGCTCAAACTGTAACCTTCTCCGGCGCGCAACATTTACATACGCTATTAATTCAGGAGGTGTACATGCTCTTTCACTGGAACGTAAACACATTCCAGCAAAGACAAGCGTCTATATACACACACACACACACACACACACAAACACGCCGGGTGTTGAGGTAACAATGCGACGTATCAGGGGCTTGGCCATGCGACTCTCTCCATCAGTCCTACTTCATTAGAGAAGTCAAAACAAATAGGTACGGTTGAGCAAACATGTGGCGCTGCTTGAGATCGATCAGCGGCTCACGGAGAACACCTTTACTTGGACCAGGAGGAAAAACAACACAACACAGACTTCATCGGTTTGATCGACAGGAAAGAGAGGGTAACTTGCTGGACGGTTCGTGGAAAACTAGCAAGTGGAGGTCAATAACAAATCGGGAAAGGGTTCAAGGAGGGGGAAAAAAGCTCAAGGCAAGCACCTAGGTATACCATGAACTCGTCCATTGACACTGTTAATCTTTCGATCCCTGCTGCTTCAAAATGTTATGGATGATCTTAAAACACGACTGCAGCTGAGCACTGAAATTACAGTGTGCTTGGAATCTTCAATTTATAATGAGATTATATAATCACGCATCTACACTCGCAGGCGTTCGTTATCGAGAAAGACACACCGGGAGGCTACGGTGAATATACAGAGTGCATTTTAAACAAATAAAACCATTTGGTTGAACATTTAGTAAAAATCACAGACGCTAAACCGAAATGAAAGCACGTCTCCAATTAAGACAATTAAATGCCGAGTTCTGAAGAGTAATGGAACGTAATAAATAATCTTACAATTTGTTATCGCTATAACTTTAAAGCACTGACTGAACATATATAGATACACACATACATGCACATGAAAGTTAATCATCTCTTAATATTAAACAAATTAAATGGCCGTATGTTATTTATCTTATTTACACAACGGCATGTCATTTGTCTCTACAATTTTTAGAAAAGTTTCTAAAGGTTGAAAATATATTTGCGATTTCTTTTAAATAATAGGTTTGCATTATTGATGAGGACTCTACTAAACTGTACTCTATTGCAGAGCTCGCAACTCACTTTTTTCCCTCATAGTACAGTCCCGAAGAGCAAAATTAACCGTCCTAAACTTGACCTGGCCCAATATGTAAATTATTGTGTTTTTGCATTTTGACATTCTGACATGGGTCTTGGTTATTTGCAACACTATTTAAGTATTCCATACAGTCAAGGGGCTCAAGTCAATATCTGAATTTCAATGTGAATACATACACAATAGAATACACAATGTTCTTGCTTGTTTCATGGTGGGGCTAACACAATTCTTGGTGTGGCTGTAGCCCAACCAAGCCATACCAGGGTCCCCCACCCCCCAAGCTCCACCGGCAAACCCCACCGTACCACCTTAACTAACACATTTTGTGCGGGAATCCCTGCATAACCTGCCATGGCCCATGTGTGTAGTGGCTATATGTCTTGCACATCGTCAAACTTGACATTACTCTATTGAAAGTGTTTGAACAGCCGATGACGGTACCCACAGGGCTGATGTTACCGCCAAAAAAGGATCCAAGAAAGAACATTTCCGAGCAGCTAGCGGAGAAACAGCAGCACTCACACAACCTCAACATGTCACCACATCAGATATGAGTTTGTAGCTTTGGGCCAGCAGTGAAAGCAGTGGAGGTATCTCATCTAGTATTGTGGCACTGCTTAACCCTCGTGCTGCCTTCGGCAACCATCGTTGTGTTTACCCAATTTTACCCAATACAAAAACAAATAAAAATTATTTTCTTTTAACCTTTGCAATGTGGGGGGTCTGAGACAGCCCAACGGTTAAAAGAAAATGCTTCACTTTGTTTTTGTATGTGGTAAAGTTGTCGCAATACGACGGTGGGTCACAATGACTGATGGGTCAGAATGACCCGAAGATAACACAAGGGTTAAGAAGTGTGTGTATGTGTGTCTTGCTCTAACAGCTTCATGGTCAGAGTCGTGCAGACCAGAAGCACTGATGGCACAGTTCCACTGCTTGAAGTTCCACTGAGGCCCTGCACAAGAACTTCCACATCTGGGCACCACAAACTCACCACGACCTGGGGTATTATGAGCAGAAAGGAGGTGATGGACACTGATGTGGTTTCTAACACTCTTGTTCTTTTACGTGTGTGTGTTTGCTAAGTACACCTCCATCTCAAAGCAAATTACAGTCAGGGTGTTCAATATATCACGCCTGGCCTGACTGCATTAGGCCTATAAGAAAGCTTCTTTCAGACAAAGCCAGTGCCCTTATTAGAAGCAGCACTCCAGTACTCTCTGAGAGACAGTGCTTTTCACAGAGCCTTATTAGGGGGAAAGAGGACCTAGCTTGTTTCTTACAGCCGGTGTAAATATCAGGACACATCAGGCCAGGTACGCAGGGAGCTGAACTGTGGGAACAACAGCAGATACACAGAAAACAAAGGGCAAATCAATCTAAAAACTAAAAAGAGCTACAATAGGAAAAACGAGAGAAGAATCCTCTGAGAAAAGGTTTTGGGCAGAACTGTTTTCAGTTCTGGAAGGCGCAGTTCGGAATCCAAATCGATTCTTTCTGACATAAAAAAAAATCTGAGCTTTTTATGGATATAAATGCTTCTGTGTAACACCTCTTTGTTTTACGTTTGTAGACATGAGCACAGAGGCCTGTCAAAAGCTTAATGGAGACGTCGGAATTTGATCAATGCGGCTGTGAGAGTTGTCAAACAGGACGTGCAAAGACACTCAAACTGTGACTGCCGCCTGTCTCGTCTGCAGTTTAGATCCGGCTTCTTAGCAAAGCGGATGGAGAATATGGGCAAATTCCAAATCAGTTTATTGCGAGGGGAGAGAAGACTCTACTAGCATGCAGAGAGGAGGAGAAGACTCATACTAGCATGCAGAGAAGAGGAGAAGACTCATACTAGCATGCAGAGGAGGAGAAGACTCATACTAGCATGCAGAGGAGGAGAAGACTCATACTAGCATGCAGAGAAGAGAAGACTCATACTAGCATGCAGAGAAGAGGAGAAGACTCATACTAGCATGCAGAGAAGAGGAGAAGACTCATACTAGCTTGCAGAGGAGGAGAAGACTCATACTAGCATGCAGAGAAGAGGAGAAGACTCATACTAGCATGCAGAGAGGAGGAGAAGACTCATACTAGCATGCAGAGAAGAGGAGAAGACTCATACTAGCATGCAGAGGAGGATAAGACTCATACTAGCTTGCAGAGGAAGAGAAGACTCATACTCAAATCAAATTAAATCAACATTAATACTAGCATGCGGAGAGAAGACAGAGTACAGAACGTAGTAGAGTCAAATTTGCTGACAAGTGAAATTATGATAGGACCAAAAGATAAGTAGGGTTGTGTGTGTGTGTGGGGGGGGGGGGGGGGGGGGTGGATGAGGGTGGGTGAGGGAGGAGGGGGGAGATATATTGGCAGATACCTCTGACATGAGCCGGGAGGCTCACAGCATGAGAGATGTCACTGATTCAATAAGCCAGCATGGAACCCACCTGCTGCAGACCGCCCGCCAACCACCCCCAATATGGCCAGAACATCCACACTAGAACAAGCTAGAACACACACACACTAGAACAAACTATAAACATCCACACCTTAAACCATACACAATATACACCAGAACATATGAGCTATATCACACATGCTAGAACAAACAGAGCTATGCACCACTTTACCATATTCAAGTCATACCAGGTACCTCAAATAATACTATTATTATTATCGGAAATAATACAATTATTTCATTTTCAGAGGTTAGAAACATGGTGTGCTAATACTGGAAGGCAACTGTAGCATTTTTCCAGAAAGTTCACCTAATTACCACTTACAGGTAAAACGTGTCACAACACTGATAAAAACCAGCAAGGTCAATGTTGGTTAATTAAAATAGTCTCGTTAAAGCTGTCTGCAGGTTATCCAGGTGTCTTTCATTCTCCAACACTAAACCCCACACAGACACACACACACACACACACTAAATCACATTACGTTTGCACTGTGAGCGGATTTATCTCACAGAGTCAGTCCTCATAACGCACTGAGTCGAGGAGCCCATTACAGCAAATCACTCAACATAAACAAACATGACACACACCCTCCCCTTTCTGTTCCTGCCAAATAACCCTTCTGACAAAGCACAAACCAACCAGCACCTTTAGAAATAACCACAAAATAAGGATTTTTATGCATATTAGTCAACTCCAGTTTCCCATACAATTACAAATATGCCTTTACCCAGGTCTTTTCTTTATCTAGGCTTGTTCAGCTTGATCCAGCTCAAAGTCATTCCCTAAACAAACTGAGTGCCATTACACTGAGTGTGTCCCAGATATCAAAATCACTTCAGTTTAACCTTCCGGCTCAGTCCTCGCATGAGCCATGAACTGCTTTTCTCTGGGGAACTCCATCATTACTTACTAATCCTTATTTGCATCTGATATTGTATAAGTCTATTTATTAAATAACAAATCAATCAATATCAATTAATTGGCGAGTTAAGGTCTAACTAGAAAGGCCGTTGCCAGCCTATTACTTAGGCTGAAAATACCTAGGACTTCTCAAAGAGTGCGCAGACAGAAGGTGGTAGATTTTTGCTCCAAATTGAGGCCATGAAGTCAAAGTGACCTAGGAGGACTGGTGGTGGTGGGGGGGGTAAAGACCAATCACATCTGTTAGCAGGAACAAGGAACATGTCCTGGCCTGTAGAGCAATTTGCAGTAGGCTCCACCAGACTGGATTTATTTCACCTTCCCACGCAATCTCCACGTCCCTTTTAATTAAACTTCGATAACGCATCTTTCAATTAGGAGTCGAAGTCCACTGGTCGCAACAACAACACGTAGATTGTCACAAGAACCAGGGGGAGGGGGGCAAATCACATTGTGGAACACCAGAGACAGAGAGACAGAGAGACAGAGAGAGGCAGAGAGGCAGAGAGGCAGAGAGGCAGAGAGGCAGAGAGGCAGAGAGGCAGAGAGGCAGAGAGGCAGAGAGGCAGAGAGGCAGAGAGAGAGAGAGAGAGAGAGAGAGAGAGAGAGAGAGAGAGAGAGAGAGAGAGAGAGAGAGAGAGAGAGAGAGAGAATGCCACTGTGAAGGTCAGAGAGTAAAATGGATGACTGGATGAGTGTGCATGAATGAAGCCTAACCTGTTACACAACAAAGCAGTGCAGGGCGGGGGCCTTGTAATTGCAGCCGATTAAAATCAATCTGCCCTGTGTTGCATACAACTCCAAGGTGAAGGTAGCCAATTATGTTCAAGGCTGCCCATCAGACTCAAACAGTCAGGCAGGCACATAGACGTGCAGGCAGATGAGACAGGCAAGCAAAGAGAGAGACAGGCACATAGACGTGCAGGCAGATGAGACAGGCAAGCAAAGAGAGAGACAGGCACATAGACGTGCAGGCAGATGAGACAGGCAAGCAAAGAGAGAGACAGGCACATAGACGTGCAGGCAGATGAGACAGGCAAGCAAAGAGAGAGACAGGCACATAGACGTGCAGGCAGATGAGACAGGCAAGCAAAGAGAGAGACAGGCACATAGACGTGCAGGCAGATGAGACAGGCAAGCAAAGAGAGAGACAGGCACATAGACGTGCAGGCAGATGAGACAGGCAAGCAGAGAGAGAGACAGGCACATAGACGTGCAGGCAGATAAGACAGACAGGCAGGCAGAGAGAGAGACAGGCACATAGACGTGCAGGCAGATAAGACAGGCAGGCAGAGAGAGAGAGACAGGCACATAGACGTGCAGGCAGATAAGACAGACAGGCAGAGAGAGAGACAGGCACATAGACGTGCAGGCAGATAAGACAGACAGGCAGGCAGGAAGGCAGGAACGAGAAACTGGGAAATGCTGAATCCTGATCAAGTCCAGTCCCAGTCAGTCAGTCAGTCAGTCAGTCCCTGCTGTTCTGTCACGCCTCGTGGGAAGCACCTGGTGATTTGTCTCCACAGCTGCCCATTCAACAAGCACCACGTACACACAGAGAGGGCAACTGTTTTCATGTCTGGTCAGATCCTAGAGAGCGTGTATGTCCCCAGACCACACAGGCTTGGACGAGTACGAGGGTGTGTGCGAATGAGAAGATCTTCAATTTACCTCCCATCACCGCCCCTCTGGGCTAGACCAAAGAAGAAGATGACCTGAGGTCCCAGATTGAAATGTTCCACAACCACCCAGGGTGCCCATAAAAAGTTCTGAACATGTTGAGCATTCTCTCAACGTTCTACTCAAGCCGGGACATGTTTGATAAGGGACGAAATGTAGAGAGAGAATGGATGAATAGAACTGTCCAGCAAGGGTCCAAAATAAAAAATAAAATTCAGGATAGCCTACAATAGCTGCTATTCACAGGCACTTGTAATGAAGCCTCTGCTAAATTAATAAATGTAGCATACTGCCTCTTAGTTGTCAGCACGTGGAAGTGTGTAAAGTGGTACACAGCGAGTTTCTGATCCTCACCATACCGAAGCAACAGCTGCTGCAACCTTGTTGTGCGTTCCGTTGCCGTGGCAACAGTAACGGTCTTGCAGCGGGGCAAACCGCCTGGGTAAGCTATCAAAAGTACAAGAAGAAACGTTATACCGTGACACAACCATGCGTGCAGGGAGCGGTAACAGCGGGAAACAAGTGACCATCGAAAAGATCTTTCCTCTTAATTTTCCCATTGTGCTGTCGTTCCTCCATGTCCTGGCTTATGATATGGGCAGGATAGCTACGGCTATCTGTTCTGCGTGTTCTAGACGCCAGATGCTCGCCTGAGCACCGACAACCCATAACGGTAACCGAACACGTGAACTTGCTGCAGGCGGTAGTGCAAGGGACTGCGGCACCGCAGTTTGTGCTCGTTGTGTTGTTGACGGTCAGACGATCAGCCATAGTACAGGGGATGGGAAGGAGGGGATAGGGGACTGTCTTGATCACGGTCTTTGACACTTCGGAGAATCCCCGCTTAGCTTTAGCCGCCATGCTAGTGGAAATAATAGGGGTTGCTAGGTGGGCTCTTAAATCATGCGTCAACTCCACCAAATACCAAATTAACATTCATAACAGATTAGACTATAGAGCTAGCTACATTTGTAGGAGTCTGTTTTGGCCTGATATCAAGGAGCACGTTTGTATCGCATAATAGAAAGGCAGGGCCATCCAGTTACTATAGCGCATAGTGATTTTTTTTTGAAGTAGTTAGACTAGCTAGCTACCGTTCAGTAACCATCAACTCAACTACAAATTGCCACGACCACTGTATAGGAAATTGACAGCTCCTGTGAACAAGCCTACCACCTTATCCGCAGAATCCATTTTTAGTCAAAACTATTTTGTCACATAGTCTACTCTATTTTTCTCAACTGCAAACCCATGCAGCTGTCACGTCAAAGCAAGCAATAGAATGAAGAGTATTCCGGTGTGTACGGTTATTATATCATTCACCAGCTTTGCGGGATGGGTGCGTTACTTTGTAACCCATCGTCAGTCAAGAGCGCTTCAAAACCGGATATCAAATAAACGAGTCGGATTTTGCAGCTTTTTGACCGAGAAAAAAAATAATCAAACCATAAAGAAGTACAAAGGCGAAAGTAGTGTGCCTGTTCCTCTTTGATTAGTTTCCACTTCAGAGGTTTTGTTTAGTACATCTGGAGTCAGATCTTTTTCATTTGGAGAATGTTGTGAGTGTTAACTGCACCATTAGTGCTGGGGGACATGTTGTGATAAACCATGGGGCTAGCGCTGGCAGATTCTGTAATTGCCTCTCCTGAACGGGTTCTGTTCAATAAGCACAGGGTCGGCGCACTGCTTACCAATGAGGGAAGGAAACCTACAGTTTGTTGCTTCCATTTTCAACCTCTAACCTTCAAATGTGCTGGGTGCCCACAATATACTATTCTGCGGCTGCCGAAGCTCCACAACTTTTATTTTCTTATACTCCTCTGCTCTTTTCACCCTCTCCCACACTCTCCCCCTCTCATTCGTCCAGCGATACACGTGAATCCCAAACAAAATCGCACTGGATGAAAGACTAACACTACACTGGCAAAAGTAGCAAAATCAATACCTGGCGTGATCGCTAAGCACCTAATGAGATTGTCTTGAACACACCGTAACCACGTTTGTATAGATTTTTATTAGTGCCAATAACTGAATCCATATGTATCTCTCAAAGAGCTGCCTGCATCACTTGGGCTTCTGTCTAACACACCTGACTGGAGTTCCATTACCTTAAACCAATCCCATCCATCCTACTGTAAATGGGCCAGAGTCTCGTACGTCGCCTGGAGACGTGGATTGGGCCTACAACAGAGGCAGACGAGGAGGAGGAAGGCCAGCACTCTGGAGAACCCAGCTGTTTACCCCCCAGCTGTTTAGGGCCTGGAAATAACAGCATCTCCCCTCCAGACAGACAAACACACACACACACACGCACACACTTCCCTCTGCACGGCCAGTCAGTTAGCACATCTGGGACGGGAGAATCAATCTGCTGGCGGTAATTGGTGGTAATTCCTGTCGTTTCAGTTGACCCCGCCTGTTCTGTTCCTCTCCCGGTTCGAACCCTCCCACCAGTCCCTGAGTGCCCAGCCAGATGGTAGAGGTGATTGTTCTAGGCCACCACAATACCTTCTGAAGGGTATAGTAGAATGTCACAGACAAATAGGAACACCTGCTCTCGCCCATTCCAACTAATCTGGTCAATTTGGCTATCGCAGGCTCCTCTGACTCACAGGGGCTTAATTGTGATGGCTTTATTAATTAGGATTTTTCTTGTGGGGTGTGCTGCATGTGTGTGTGTGTAAGATTTTGAACAAAGCAGAAAGACGCTAACCACAAGGATGAGAGGCCATTTTCATTATTCCTGAGTTTGAATCAGAGTTAGAAGCAGGATTCTTGTTTGATGGGTGTGTTTTTCCATCCTTAATGATGACAACCCTTTGCACATGTTTGTGTGAAAAGCAGAGCTCTAGTAAACAACCATTATCTTAATTAAAAACCGTAGCGAATTTTCACAGCAAGAGAGGGAAAAAAGCCATTAATTTTACGGACTGTAAATGTAAGATACTGTGTCCTTTCTCTCCAATCTGTCATTCATTTATTTATTTTCCTTACCTTGTGAAAAGCCTGTAACACCAGAAAGACAGGCACATTTACAAATAGAATCAATTTTTCAGTCCTCGATGCTCCAATTACGCAAGCATGCTTTTAAGCGCATTGAAAACGAACCTTAATCAGAGCGAAGATGAAGTACAGAAAAAAATCAACTTTCTCAGGTCTTGGACGTCGACAACTCAGGTGGTCCACCCCAGTTTCTTGGTACTGCAGTGCCACCTAGTGGACAAACACAATTGCAGCTACGCACACTAGCAACAGAAGCACCAGCCTAAAATAATGACACGTATCACTTGGTAAAGCTTCATAAACACTTTGTGTCATAGGTCAAGTCCTACTTGTACAAAACAACTGTACCAACCATAAACCTTGATCACGTACACTGCAGACACACAGAAGCTTAATTCAAGGATGATTTAGAAAAGACCTACAATAATAAATGCATCAAAGATTTTGTCATTATAGGCTCTATATTAATCAGCTATGAAAATACTTTTTAACCTTTCCTAATAAACGTGACTTCACCGGGTTCACCGGTAGTATTAATTACCTGCTGCCTCAACTGGGCACTTCCAGGACCAAAGGAACCATTTAAAGTCATTTCAGAGAATACTCAGGGCTGAGTACTTCACAGACCTGTCCTTACAACATGTTGACCTCCCTCCCACCTCCAGACAGGAAACTCCGGCATCAACTGAACAGTCATCCTAAACTGACGCTAAAAGCGGACTAGGCTTCCCATGCACGATTGAGAGGACTATTACACTGGCAAACCTGTCATCTGAAGAAATTGGTAACGCCAAAGCCTGTCATTAGGTTAGACTGGTGACATAACCTGTCTGCTGATGAGGATCCAAAACGTTTTATTTCATATTTGTGCAGTCACCTCACACTACAGAGGTCAGCCGCACTTCATTTGAATTTGAATAGTCTTCCTAGTCGGTGAGTGTTTCTCCATTAGTTCTGTGTCAGTCTCATCAGAAGTAATTAACTTTTCAGGTTGTGATTTGCCAAAAGGGGAAGAGACAGTTTCTATAATGAGAAACAAAAATGAAAAGAATAAAAAGTTGGCCAGACTGAAGTCAGCTTGGTTTTGGTGTATATACAGTTATTTAGGATAAACACTCAGTGAAGGCATGATTGTGCATGTGCGGTACTGGGCAGCCTGTTTTCAAATGGTGCATTGAAAACCACATGGACTAAATACAAGTGTGTTAGATCACAGACGGTTGCATTATGTTACTCAGCTGGTACGATGCAAAGACAAAGTAATTAATACATAAAACACTCAAGAGACTGCAGGTAGGTCTGTTCTGATATCTGCAATTGATTTAGCGAGTGTTGCTGTTGTTGCTAAATTCAATAAATTCGAGGGGGCGGAGATTGAGCTCCTTCAGGCGAATTTGGATGGGTAGTTAACAACACATTCTTCTGTGGTGTGATGAACTTCAAACTCATTTTCAATTCCACTTTACAGGATCTTTACGATTTATCTTTGATACTGTATGTCTTTAAAGGCCTACGGTCGACTTAAGCACTATTTGTTCACGTGGTTTAGAGACACAACAGGGCGCATACGATTAGCCTACACTTAATCCTAGGCTAATTTTACCCATTTGATTTGGCCCTGGTAAAACCAAGTCGACTACTGAAACTGCAGTCTCGACCAATATGAAGCTTTTTGTCTTCCAGACAGGTTTAATGACGGTCAAATAACATATCTAACAGAAGTACACTTTACCGTACAGGTGATTGGCGTATCATTGTACATGTTGTCTCTGTCATTTGTGCTCTAGAACACATTCTTGTGCACATGGCCTAAACGCATACTATTACTCCAATGTAACGAATGACGTTAGCTAGGAAATAGTCATTTGACACATGCAACCCATCCCCAGTCTCATGGAAGTGACCGTTTGCTCCTATCTCATCATGGATATCCTGGAAACTCCAATGTTCCACCTCGGAAAGTCAACTGCTAACACGAAGTGTTTCTTTTTAATTTACTGTAAAGTTGGCATGCAGAAAAACTGTTGACAATCAGTTTAGCAACTGTCGTCTGATCCATTTACATGTATTCATTTAGCAGACGCTTTTATCCAAAGTTTGATCCGATGTTTGTATTGAACTTAGTCAGTCTATAGGTGGGGGGGTAACAATTGTTCATGTACCTGCTACATAATGTGATGTTAGCCTGCTACTTACAAACTTTGGTTTTCGTTCCCCCTCCTCGAAACTTGAAGTGCCTTGGGATGACGCCCCAAGTGCTCCAGTGAAACCTTTTTTCCGCAGTTTTCCATCTCGACCAGATGAATCAAAACGCTGTTGATAACTATTCTCCATGACTAAGTTAACGAAGTTAGCTTGCACAATCTAGCTAGTCTACTGTAACTGGCGGCTAGGCAAGTTTGTAGCAGCTAGGCTAACTATCACAGGCGGATTTTCTTAATCCAATTTGTGGATTTTCCGAAGGCTAGTCGACTGTAATTTAGAAAAAGCAATTACTTTCGAAGTAGACCGACATCAGTCTACGTATAAAATAAAACTATTGTTTAGAAAGATACATTTGCTACACAGGCTAGCTGGTGCTTTGTAAAAGTAAGCCGCCAGCAATGCAACCAGAATCCGATAATATAGCTCTGGTAGTACGCTTGTCAAATTGAACAGTCCCGCGTCTACGGCATTCGATGCCGGGTTGCTGATCCAACCAATCAAATTCGCCCACACCGGACACGTATTTTCAGAACCACGCAACGCAAAGGCTTTGACTAACTGTGAAACCATAGATAAGTCGACCAAACTGTCACTCATGTCTTTTGCCCTGTCCTTGAAAAGGGCGCTAAAAGAAGGAAAACAAAGTTTTTTTAAAAGTTTTCAAAAAAATTGAATGTACACAGTCACATGGAGGCTAGAAAGCAGCAGTGCATACAGTTAATACATATTACATTCATATGAGTGTAACATCTGGTGCCTTTTGTGTAACAATATTTTGTTAATAACAGTAAAATTTGAAACAACTATCATTTTAAATAACTTTGTATAAACACGCCCTGGAATAAGAATGTTACATTAATGACAGGATGAATTAAACACATAAAATACTTGTTTCAGATAAATGTTTCAAGTCCCTCTACGGATTTGTCGTGTCTGTTTTTACATTTATAGAGAAGTCACTATACGACACAACGAATATTTCCAAATTATCCATGATAATGATCGAATAATTTGTTTGTATTCTATCTTTCGAATCAAATCTTTTCTAGAGTATTGGCAGACTTCTATACTCTTTGGTATTGGTTTTATTTTGAAAAGAAACGGCCTAAAAGCGGAAATGATTTCGATGCTTTCAACACAGCGGAAGTAAATAATCGCCATCTAGTGAGGGAGGGTACGTTTAGCTAGCCTCTTGATGTAAAATAGGTGTTATTGAACTCTGAGCTATTTGTGTCTATATGGTCAATCTTATGTTTTAGTCTGATTGTGAGCAAATATTCCCTTTCAATATTTTGCTAGCTCTTGTTTGCAAGAGGTTTGTAAGCAGGTTAGAGTGAGGCTAGAGCAAAGGAGGACGGCCTGCTTCGCGTGGGTTCCATTGAACGTAACTTATAGCTGCTGCTAACATTAGCTTAGCTAACATAGCTAGCTACATAGCTGGTCCAATAGTTGGCAGACTCTTTGGAGCAAGTTCCAGGGGGATTGTTTCAGTGCTTATCTTTCCTGTTGGGATTAATTAGCCGACCCTGGCAACCGTGTGGAAGAAAAGTTGAGGTAGCTAGGCTAGCTACCTGCTAAAATGATCATTGAAAACCTCGATGCCTTTAAAACGTGGCTTTCCAAAACGCTCGAGCCCATGTAAGTATTCATGGCTAGCTAGCCAGCATAACAGTTTGCAGGCATGCATGGTGGCTAGTCAGTCCAACGTGTCTGTCTGTCTGACGATCATAGAAATGTAGTAGAGATATCACATGGTGCTCTCTTTCCTATTAGAAAGTTAGCACCAAAGGAAAGGAGGCTTGTAGTAATCCTCTTGAGCCAAGGCACTTTGCAAGCTACACTTGGCAGCATTAAACGCGTTTTGTATCTGCTATCTTATATCTCTAGTACTTAACGCAACACATTGATTTTTTGGTTTTCCTACAGCTGTGATGCAGATCCCTCTGCCCTCGCTAAATATGTCGTTGCGCTGGTTAAAAAAGACAAAAGTGAGAAGGAGCTGAAAGCCTTATGCATTGACCAGTTGGACGTGTTTCTTCAGAAAGGTTGTATAACTTAAGTCAGCTGTGATGAAAATATTCAACTTATGATTTTGTTGATCACAACCAACCTTGTTCTGAGATTAATGCTCATTCAATTTGTGCCATTTGTCCCTCAACTAAAATGAATTATTATGTTCCTACAGAGACACAGATATTTGTCGACAAACTTTTTGAAGCTTTGATTAGCAAAAGCTACCAACCTCATCTTGAGCAGCTATCCTCTGGGGTTAGGGCAGAAGGGCACCACAAACCAGACAAGGAGGAACCGAGAAAAGATGAGGTGATGATCTTTCAAGCTGACTAAAACCTCAGTGTTTGTTTTGAAAAGAATGTATGTATTTTGATCATTTGTATGCCATGTGCATGTTTCTGTTAATGCTGACTCTGTGATGGTGTGTGTTTGTCCAGCCCAACCGTGAAGAAGACCGGGAAAAGAAGTTCTCCAGGAGAGTGAACCACAGTCCCCCTCAATCCAGCTCTCGCTACAGCCGGGATAGCAGGTGTGTGTGACAGTGAGAGAGTGCACCCCCCACCCCTCTGTTTCTAAGATGTGTGTGCTCCCGTGTGTGTGTGTGTGTGTATATACTCAACCCCATTTCATCATTCATCGTCATGCCAACGGCTTCTCAGGAGAGTCGACGACCGCAAGAGGGACGACCGCTCCAGGAAGAGGGATTATGACCGCAACCCCCCACGGCGGGACTCTTACCGGGACCGGTACAACCGGAGACGGGGCCGGAGTCGCAGCTACAGCCGCAGTCCGAGCTGGAGCAAGGACCGCCCCCGTGACCGGGAGAGGGAGCGCGACCGGGAGCGGAGCAGGACTCACAGCAGGAGCAAGTCCAGGAGCAGAGGTGAGAACCACACATGGGTTGTGAAGTGCTACAGTTCCACCATCATCGCCAACAGGTTCGAGGATGTCATGGGGGGAAAAAAAAACATAAATGTTTTTCCAACGCATCAGCATTTTGGTGTTGTCCCTGCAGACCGTGATGGCGGCAAGGCAAAGTACGACCAGGACAGGACGGAGCGGGTCGAACCCGGCGGCGGCACAGAGGGCTACACGCCTGCCCCCCTGGTTTCTACGCCGACCACAACGCACTTCCCCGTGCCGACGCTGAGCAGCACCATCACCGTGATCGCGCCCACGCATCACCACGGCAACAGCGCCACCACGGAGAGCTGGTCCGACTTCCACCCGGATCACCCGTTAGACCGCGCCCCCTTCACCAGGGGCCCGATCCAGAGAAAGCGTTGCCGTGACTACGACGGTATTTGATCGATTTGTATTTGATAGATTAGGTACTTTTTTTATTTTAAATCCACCAGTCGGTTTGCATGTCACTGAATGTTTTATCTATTTCTATTTTCTTCCCCTCCCTCCATCTCTTTCTTTCTTCATTCCCTTTCTCTTCCCCATATCCCTCTCCTCCTCTCTTCCCCCACCCCTCCCTCCCTCCAGAGAAGGGCTTCTGCATGCGGGGTGACATGTGTCCCTTTGACCACGGCAGTGACCCAGTTGTTGTAGAGGATGTCAACCTTCCCAACATGCTCCCCTTCCCGGGCCCCCCTGGCAGCGAGCCCCAGCCCCCTCCTGGGCTCCCACCCCCTCCCCCCCTCATGGCCCCCCCACCGGTCAACCTGAGACCTCCGGTGCCCCCCCCTGGTATCCTGCCCCCCAGCCTACCTCCTGTTGCAGGTAAGCACTGCTGGTTCAGTTATAACAGGGACATCCAGAGCCAAGATAATCTGATACCTGTTGAAACGTGACCACAGGAAAACATTTTAGTTAGAGAAATTAAGATGATGAAAAATGCTGTCGTAGTGAGTCTCGCCTCCCGTCTTCCCTCCCCCAGGCCCCCCGCCTCCCCTCCTCCCCCTGCAGGCGTCAGGGATGGACGCCCCCCCTAGCTCCATCACCAGCTCCGTCCCCACCATCGTCACCTCGGGAATACGCCCCTCCATCCCCCAGGCCCCGCCTCCTCTCTTCACATCCGGTAAGACGGCTGCACAGCCGAAACTCTCTCACACATGCAGCCCCGCGTCTCATTTAGCAGACGCTCTTATCCAGAGCGACTTACAGTAAGTACAGGGACATTCCCCCTGAGGCAAGTAGGGTGAAGTGCCTTGCACAACGTCATTTTTCACGGCCAAATCGAACCGGCAACCTTCTGATTAATAGCGGTTATTCCATAACCGCTCAGCCATCTGACCCCCTCTCACACACTGCCTCTCCGTCTCCCTCCCCGTCCCAGATTCGTTTGAGTCCGACGTGTACAACCCTGAGGCCCCCAGCATCACCAACTCCTCCAGGCCCATGTACCAGCGCCACCGGCCCATCGCCCAGCGGTCCAACCTCATAGGCCTGACCATGGGGGAGGTGGACCTGCCCCCCAGAGGTGAGACCACGCCCTATCCGCCCCCGTCCGTCCGCTGCATCATGCTGGGGGCTGTGGAGGTCTGGGGTCGAGGCACTGATGACACGGCTGTTCTGACGAGATCCTTAATGTGAGTCTGCCTCTCTCCTCCTGTCTCTCTCTTGCTCTTTCTCTGCCTCTCTTCTCTCTCTTTTTCCAGATAAAATGTCAAACAGCAACAACATGCGGATTGTTCTGGAGGCAGACCCGAGGAAGAGACCCATGATGTCTCAGGATGGAGGCATCCTCCCTAAGAAACCCTGGTTTGACAAGTAAGCATCTCAATGCCAAACCAGCCCACACGCCCAGCCTTTTGACCCTGTCTGTGTGTGTTTACATGGAGGGTGGGTTGATAGATTAAGGAAGTCTGATTCCTCCTTCAAAATCCAAATGGGTATAGCTCAGTGGTAAGAGCTTTTGACTGCAGATCTGCCCCTCTGTAGGTCTTAAAATGAATTAGTATTTGATTGTTTTATACTTCCTATTTGAAGAACCCTCTGTCATCCGCTCTCTTTGTGCCAGCACTAGGCCGAGCTACAACAAGCCTAACCACCAGGGCTACCAGCGGAGGCCGTTCACCTCCGCCAACGCCAAGCTGCTGGTCCGCCAGATCCCCCCGGTGGTCAACAACATCAGCAAGCTCAACGAGCACTTCAGCAAGTTTGGCACCATCGTCAACCTGCAGGTAGCGAAGCTGGCCCACTAGGCCCTGCCCCCTTCACACTGCGACACTGTCGGTTTGAATTCCACGTTCCTTAGACCTATCAAATATTTGTCACAAGTGTCCCATATTTTGTCACCATATATTGCATAAATGCATAGAAGAGTGTGTGTGTGTGTGTGTGTACAGGCAACATACATACACACACAGACTTGTTACTAAAGTCCTGTTTCAGTGTCTTGGTTCGTCCAATCCTCTCACTGCTCCACGTCTGCGTCTCTGCAGGTGGCCTATCAGAACGACCCTGAGGCGGCGCTGATCCAGTTCTCCACCAATGAGGAAGCCAGGCGGGCCATAACCAGCACGGAGGCGGTCCTTAATAACCGCTTCATCAAGGTGCACTGGTACCGTGAGGACGGCCAGGGTCCTGGGCCGGGGATGAACCACAACCAGGGCCACGGTCCTGGACAGACCCAGGGCCCAGGGCAGGGTCATGGGCCTGGGCTCAACCATAACCAGGGCCCGGGGCAGGGCCACCCCCAGAGCCACCTGATGGTAAGAACCACCAGGGTCCGGCCAGACAGGCAGGATTCTGTTGGGAGGGTTTAACACGGTTTGTTAATTTGCTTCATGATAACTTGATAAACATGATAACCAACACTGAAACCAATGGGAGCCCAGGGTGCAAGAAAGAGAGAGTAGATGGTATTGAATGAGTGCTAAACACCATAGTGAGGCATGTAGCACAGTAGTGTCTGTAGTGAGGCAGCTGTCTGTAGTCTGTCTGTACTGAGGCAGCTGTCTGTAGTCTGTCTGTAGTGAGGCAGCTGTCTGTAGTCTGTCTGTAGTGAGGCATCTGTCTGTAGTCTGTCTGTACTGAGGCAGCTGTCTGTAGTCTGTCTGTACTGAGGCAGCTGTCTGTAGTCTGTCTGTACTGAGGCAGCTGTGTCTGCTTTCCTCCGTCAGGAACAGCAGCAGTCCGCCACCTCCCTCAAACAGTCTGTCAAAGACCGCCTCGGTCCGCTGCCTGCTGGGAACTCTGACCCCACGCCCGACCTCAGCACTGCCCCTCTGGTGGGTGGTGGGTGTGTGTGTGTGTACACAGTGTGTTTGCATGGCAGCATATGTGTGGGAGTCAGACCATCTGTATGTCTTTCGATGTTTTCGTAACAACCAGTTGTATCTTTTGCTCTTGTCTTGGCAGAATGCAGCTAAGTCAGTGAAGGAGAGACTAGGATTTGCTTCCAAACCGGGAGTAACTGCTGCAAAAGTAAGTGCCTCAGCTTGGGGGTGTTCTGTACGGGGTCACTGGTGCTGGAACAGGTCTGGTGCTTAGTTCTCATGCCTGGTAGCAGAGATGTGGTTACTTGACCATGTGTCAAGTAACCAGGGAGTCAGGTGGCTGAGCGGCTAGAGAATCGGGCTAGTAATCAGAAGGTCGCTGGTTCGATTCCCGGCCGTGTCAAATGACGTTGTGTCCTTGGGCAAGGCACTTCACCCTACTTGCCTCTGGGGAATGTCCCTGTACTTACTGTAAGTCGCTCTGGATGAGAGCGTCTGCTAAATGACTAAATGTGTCCAGTAAATACAGGCCGTTTCTGAACCCTGAACACCGACATACTGTGGACCTCTGCACCTCTGATCCTCTTCCAGGTGTTCACCACCTCCACGGGACTCACCAAGACGGTGTACAACCTGACGGCTCTGAAGGCTGCCCACAAGACGGCCCTGGTGGCTGGGGTCGCCGCCACGGAGGAAGCCCTGAAGAAGAAGCAGGTGAGGAGGGGAGGGGTGGCAAGACGGGGGGGGAGGGGGAGAGGGAGAGAGGAGGATGGTAGGGAGAGGAGAAGAAAGGATGGATGGATGGAGGGTGGGTGGGTGGGTGGAGAGGATAGGGAAGGAGATGTATGGAAAGACGTATAAGGACATCAGAAAGATCCACCCCAACACTGACTCCTGGCACCGAGAGCTTGGCAGGTGGAACTGACGTCTTCCAATGCTTCGTTTCCCAGGAAGCTCTGCGGCTCCAACAGGATGTGAGGAAGAAGAAACAGGAAATCCTGGAGAAGCACATAGAGACTCAGAAGGTCAGTTGCTCCATGTCTTAGTTTAAACAACAAGCAAATGTGTGTGTTTCATGTTTCAAAAAATGTCAACTTAAGCCCCTGCTTGTATGACATGTATTTCACCTCCTCTTCCTCCTCTGCGTGTGGATGCTGTCCCCAGCTGCTGATCAGTAAACTGGAGAAGAACAGGGGGATGAAGCCCGAGGATAAGAGCCAGATCATGCAGACGCTGGGCTCCCTCACCAACACCATCACCAAGCTGCAGCAGGACATAAGGACCAACGTCACCCCCAGTCCCGTCAGGGTGGCCAAGAGCAAGGCCCAGGCACGCACGCTGCACACACACACACACACACACACACACACCCTTACACACCTATATACATTTGCATACACACACACACAGAGTTTGAGAGGTGCTGTTGTTGTGCGCAGGCTCAGAAGGAGCTGCTGGACACGGAGCTGGACCTGTACCAGAAGAGCCAGGCGGGAGAGGACACGGCCCAGCTCAAGATCAAATACACCCAGCTGCAGATCGAGGTGAGCAGGCTGCCACGCTCTTTTACTCTGGTCTGGAGGTTAGCATCAGCCCAGCACGCTCCTTTACTCTGGTCTGGAGGTTAGCATCAGCCCAGCACGCTTCTTTACTCTGGTCTGGAGGTTAGCATCAGCCCAGCATGCTCCTTTACTCTGGTCTGGAGGTTAGCATCAGCCCAGCACGCTCCTTTACTCTGGTCTGGAGGTTAGCATCAGCCCAGCACGCTCCTTTACTCTGGTCTGGAGGTTAGCATCAGCCCAGCACGCTCCTTTACTCTGGTCTGGAGGTTAGCATCAGCCCAGCACGCTCCTTTACTCTGGTCTGGAGGTTAGCATCAGCCCAGCATGGCTAAGCAGGCGTTGGATTAGTTGAGGTTTGAGTCCTAGTCACGTCTGTGCACGCTTGTGGTGTTAGACCATGGCCTGCCACATGGTGGAGCTGTTGTTATTGTTGTCAGACCAGTAGTCTTACCTCCTGAGAGTTGTGATCATGTAGACAGTTTTGAGCCGCTGGGGTTCAGTGAGTTTCATGCGTCAATCATGTCCCTGCTTTCCCTCTGTCCATCTCTCTCATCCTCTCTCTCTCTTCTCCCTTGATGTCTCTCCTCTCTCTCTCTAGGCGGCTAAGAGGGGTCTCCTCGCGACGGGTCGGGGGCGAGGCCGAGGGTCTCATCCCCGAGGTCGTGGGGTCATGCGGTCCAGGGGGCGGGGCATGCGAGGGCGTGGCCGCGGTGCTCCCCACCACGCCGTAGTGGACCACCGGCCCCGAGCGCTGGAGATCTCCGGCTTCTCCGACGCAGACAGGGGAGACCTGCTACCACACTTTGCTGTGAGTCACTGCACTCTACTGGACTCTATTATACTTTCTACTGGACTGGACTCTATTATACTTTCTATTGCCCTCTACACTCTACTACTGTACTGTATAATTCTACCCTACCTACGTTTGTATACTCTGATTTCATACTATGAGCTTGATTTTTACGATGCAGTTTCATCAGTTACTGTTTTAGTTAGTCATGTCTGGTTTCATAAAGCTGCTTTATTCAGATTAAGTTCAGACTTGTCTGGTACTGTCTCCCCTCTCTGAAGCAATTTGGTGATATTGAAGACTGCCAGGTAGACGACCTTACCCTGACCGCCATCATCACCTACAGAACCAGGGCTGAAGCAGAGCTGGTAGGACGGACACATGTACACACACACACCCCCCCCCACTAGGGCAGAGCGATGACTGCTCTCTCCTCCCCCCCTCCAGGCTGCGGTCCACGGGGTGAGGCTGAACAGCAGTGAGCTGCGTCTGGCCTGGCACAAGCCTGCGCTCTGCCTCAGCACCGCCGACACGGACGAGGTGGACCTGGAGGAGGACGAGGTCGGTGCACTCACACACGTGCACTCTCACACACGTGCACTCTCACACACGTGCACTCTCACACACGTGCACTCTCACACACACGTGCACTCTCACACACACGTGCACTCTCACACACGTGCACACTCTCACACACGTGCACACTCTCACACACGTGCACTCTCACACACGTGCACTCTCACACACGTGCACACTCTCACACACGTGCACTCTCACACACGTGCACACTCTCACACACGTGCACTCTCACACACGTGCACTCTCACACACGTGCACTCTCACACACGTGCACACTCTCACACACGTGCACTCTCACACACGTGCACACTCTCACACACGTGCACACTCTCACACACGTGCACACTCTCACACACGTGCACTCTCACACACGTGCACTCTCACACACGTGCACACTCTCACACGTGCACACTCTCACACACGTGCACTCTCACACACGTGCACACTCTCACACACGTGCACTCTCACACACGTGCACACTCTCACACACGTGCACTCTCACACTCTCACACACGTGCACACTCTCACACACGTGCACACTCTCACACACGTGCACACTCTCACACACGTGCACTCTCACACACGTGCACTCTCACACACGTGCACTCTCACACACGTGCACACTCTCACACACGTGCACACTCTCACACACGTGCACACTCTCACACACATGCACACTCTTAAGGATGTACACACATTCACAAAGCCATACGTACACACACAGAATTGTACACAGATGCACACAAACTTACAGACACACACACTCCCACCAAAACAACCACGTCTCTGTAGTTGAACTAGTTCCCGGGTGCCCTGACCCCTATCCCTGCACCAGTTCCAGGAATCGTCGCTGATTGATGATGCGTTGCTCCAGGATGACGACGAGGAGGAGGACGATGACAACGAGCCCCGCCCCTGGCGCAGATGAAAACCGACCAATCGATGTGCTCCATGGTTGGCACCAGCATGGAGACGCTGACCCTGCAAATGCAACTTTGTTTTCAGTTGATCTTTTTTTAAATTTTTAGGTGCATTTCACTATGGCTAAACCTTAATAGTTAATACATTTGGCTGTTTTTGCAGAGACCCAAACAGATAAAAGTACCACTTGTTAGCATCTTTGTTGTATGTGGACTTAACAGATGTAATTTCTTTCATGCTTTTAAATGTTAGAAAAGTTCAGTAACCATCAGACTTACCAGTAAATTTTTGCTTATACAGTATTTGATCATCAGAGCCTTACTGAGTTCTTTTGAAAGATGTTGACTGATCAAATTTTGATATAAATACAAAAATGTTTAATGCTTAATTATGTTTTATAAAAGGCTATCAAACGTGTGTGATAAAAGGCCGTAAGATTTGCTTATTAGAAATAGCCTTCTGAGTAGTTGCTTTTGGTGTAAATAATTTGTGAATTATTATGAATTTTAATAATTTGTATGACTGCTTTGCTTCTCAATTCTTGGCTTTATTTGACATGAAAAAAAAATAAAGAATTGAAATGGTCTGAGGAAAAAAAAGATCAGCTGCAAAAAAAGAGAAAAAAAAAGAAATATTGCGGCAATAACACAAAAAAAAAGTGAAAAAATGAGATCATAAAAAAAGCTGAAAAAAAGACCATTTCAAAAAAAATACCCCCATTCTTCACAAAAAGAGCAATGTTCCATTTAATATTCCGTAACTCAAAGCTGGGTAAGTCCAGATGTTGTGTATCATAACAAGGTAAGTGTCCACCAGTGTGGTAGAAGCAGTTTTCATTCAGGATTAGCAGGAGTGAATGAATAATGCTTTCTAATGGAAGATAATCAAAAATGGAGAATGTAACAAATATTTGCTTTCAATGAGGGTGAACAATCTAGGGCTTTTCAAATCTTGTATTGTTTGTAATGTGTTCTTTTTCTCAGTAGGTTCAAGTAACAGACATCACGAGGCTGAGATGATGAACTTCTCCCTTAGGCTCCACCCTGGACTGCCAGACCCCTGGAGGAACCGGACCGGAGGAACCGGACCGGAGGAACCGGACCGGAGGAACCGGACCAGACTCGCCATGTTTGATTGTCATAGTTCAATGTAAACTGATTTTATGTTCAACTTAAAACATAATGAAGATTTGTTACCTTATTAAATTTGTAAAGTGAAAGATATACTTACCTGTTTATGGTGGATTTGTTTTTTAAGATAATTGTATAATAATAGCCAATGAATAGAAACATTCATCTGAGGTTTTTTTCCTCAGACTTGGGTCAGGTTATCAACCATTAGATAGTCACAACAACATGTAACATTACTGCATAACTCTCGTGACTTCCACAAAGAGTATCTTTCTCAGACCTTCAAAAAAATAGAAATAAATGGTTGATCTTGACGTCAAGTGACTTCCTGACGTGGTCACATCCTGAACTCTTCACTCACGTAGGCAGCGGTGAGTAAACAGGAGAGGCGCAGCGGAGCAGAAAGTTGGGAGTGATGGTGCTGTGCTGCGTGTCTCCCTCTCCCCTCGCAGCATGCCTTGTCGCCACACATTTGCATAAGAGAGGACAAATAACCCAATCAGAGCAGCTGCCGATCTGACCGTGTCGGTGGGGCCTCCCCCAGCGAGTGTCATGTCTGTGCGTGTAATTGTGAGAGATTCGATTTGCTCAGGCACGGTGAGGCACCTATTTGCTGTTTTAGCACCCAGGCCATTTGAATCCCGTAATGACTCTTCTGCTTCCCACCTCCAGCCAGGCTTCCTCATCTCAGCATGGGACCCCCACACCTGCCCCTCTCCCCCCCTCCAGCACAGAGGGACTCTTATAGGGAAAGGAGTAGGTATGTCTAGACTCTAAACTACACCAGCATGCTGAACTCAACCATACACTCAACCACAAACAGACCCTTCCGATTCAGTGTCTCTCCAGAATCAGCCCGGTACCAAAGAGTCTGGCTCAGCCTGGCTTGGATGGAGGTCAAAGGGCATGTTGTGATGAGACTAATACCCAGACATCTCTGCTGTGCCTCGGAGGCTCAGGACAGTGTGAGATCGTGGAAGATGGGCTAACAAGTTTACATTTTCGCTGTCATCTGTTACAGACGCCCTCACTCTCATTTACGTCGACAAGATGAATGGAGAGGCCGACTGAAATGTGTATAGATTATGCAAATGGGTAATGACAAACAAAATTGGGGTGGTGGAAATTCTAATGAAGTTGGGAAGTGTGTTTGTGTGTCTTTGTGAATAAATTATATTTCCTCCCAGAACGTTGTATATAGGATGATAACTGTGTGACTATTTCATCTGCACTCTTTGGAGATTCAGAAAATCGGTCAAACTGATACACAACAACTGGGCCTTGACATAACATCACACAGTTTCCAGCACACCCGTTCATTACCATTCATTAGAACAGCTAGCCTAGATTTCCACACGAGAACAGTGCTGCATGCCAATGATTTGATTGGATCTTGTTATTTTGTGGGGAAAGCTGTTGTTTTGGTTGGGGCACGATATGTTACACTGTGGCATGGGTTGGGATTTCATGGAGGCAATCTCACCCTAGATCTGGTTCCTTGGGGTGTGGGGGTGTGGTGGAGGGTGGTGGGGGGAGGGGGGGCGGGCTATATGGAACTGCACCCTACTCAGACCCCCTCCCCCCACCAGTGTTAATATTTCATGCGATCATGCAGTGCATCCATAAGCAAATTTTCAGTCCCCAGCAAGTTGAGCCAAAGCATGATTAATTTAGTGTTTATTCCCCAATGCCACTCTTAAACAACCCAACAGAGGAGCCCCCGGCCCCAGAGCCAGGCACAGCGTGAGGGGGAAACCAGTGGCCCTAAATCATAATCAGCTGCTGGGATCATTTGAGGTTGTTGGTGGTGAGGAGGGGGGGGGGCGCATGGAGGTGTATTTCCTGTAACTTAAAGGAATTAGAGCCTGAGAGAATTAGTTGTGCTTGTCATGTCCCAACATTTTTCAACTGAAGTTGTATGGTGAGGAACCCTTGTGATTGTTACTGCACAAAACGTTCATTTTGTGTGTGTTCCAAAACTCTTCCCATCAATCTCTTTCATTCTTCTCATTGTGAATTTCGACAGAAATGCTGTGGCTTTGAACTTTACAGGGCCCTCTAACGTGGCCCTATTGGCCTCCACTGAACTACAAATCCCAGGTAACCCGGCGAGCAAATTACATCAATAAATCAGAAGGTGACAATTTGCGGCGCCACACCCCAATAAATCTCTCTTTGTCACCATGGCAGCGGCAAAGATTCCATGCTTCTCTCACTTCAGCCACTTTATATAGTCTTAAAACTGTCTAAAGGATAAGACATCTTTATAATCCCTGAATTCATCTGTACTGTATTTGATGAATTTATGTTGTATGTTAATTTTTGTGTCCATGTAACTATGGAGGAACCTTGGACTTGGAGGAAGTGGAGTTTCTACAACCTGACACTGGAGGACGCTGTGATGCAATAGCGATGTCTTCAGGCTAGCCAGTTTCCTCCCCCTCTGTCACACTGAAGATAAAGCCTTTCACACATCTCTTCATGTGACAGGTATATATTTTTGGACTATGTTGAGTATTACAGATATTCGGCTAAACTTCGACATGTTTGCTTAATATCAAACCTTTCATCCTGGAGGTGAGTCCAGCCGTGGCCCGGTGTCAGTGTAATCAGTGTTAGCTCACTAACCTGATTTGAGCGCTGGACATTTCAACTTCATTAAGCGTAATCTCCTCTCCACTCTGTCTTGCTTGGTTAAACCCTGCAAAACAAGTCTCACTGTGATTGGTTCCTTATCCTTCTCCCCTGTGCAGATCGGGATCATTGATTGGCCGAGTGATTTGCGGCGTGTAATCCGATGCAATGTGACAAGTTGTAACCGGGGTTAAAGATGGCAATTTAATTATGTGTCAGAGGTCACATTAAAGCTTGACCTTTGAACCCTGCCTGGGGATGATTGGGTCCAGCATCAGAGGTCAGTTATTGTTCTCAGACAGTGAGACTGTGTGAGAATAACATGGGACTGATATAGACTTAATAAGAAGACCTGGAGAAGACGGGATCACACCTGGACTCTAACCCAGTGCCTCGGTGTAGGAAGCTGGACACAAAAACACCGAGGGCCATTCGGACATCCAGCCCTCCAGGGGCTCCATGTAAATGATGCTGCAATTGCAGATATACAAATATGTACCTACGGAGGGCTGTAATGGCCGTTCTCTGTCTCGCTCTGAATGGCTCATTTAGCCGGCGCTAGTTTATTACGTGAATAAGTCACGGCTGGCTCGTTATGGGCCTCCAGACCCTTGTTTCCTCTCTCTCTGCTGTGCTGCTGCCAGGCGTCCCGCTCAATTAAGGGGGCTGTTCAGGCGGAGTTAACCCTTCATGCCAGATAAGATGCCCCCCCCCCCCCCAAAAAAAATAAAAAAACCCAGATGGGGCAGGTACGGTTGCACCAGGGGATGGGGGAGGAGGGGGTTAAAAGATCAATGGTAATACAGTGCCATCCCACTGACCCCTGCAATGTAATAAAGAGGCTGCTCTCTGTCCCTTGGGAGCTGTTTAGCCCCCCCCCCCACACACACACACACACACACACACTTTTCCACCTGCCCCCCAGCCCCCAAGGCTGGTATCTCTAAATTAGCTGACTGCGTGACCCTTTGGATAATTGCATTAGTTTATCAATGTTCAACCACAATTTATTACCTTACCTAATGACACTGGGTTTGTCCTAATGTTAAAAGTGATACTGAGGCGGATTGGGCTGGATATGTGTGTGTGTGTGTGTGTGTGTGAGAGAGAAACTGTGAATGTGTGTGTGTGTCATCAGGCCTTTACAATGACAGGTGCCTCTCTTAGAAGAATGAACCGACTGAACAGAAACAAACACACACGTTAAAGACCTTTTATTCCAAACCTATGCCACACGTTCATTGTGTACATTTGTATCCTTGAGTTCACTGGTCCCCAACGACCTTATCAAGTAGGCTGAACACCAGTCCCACGTTATGTTGCATCCCATTACTTCAATAGATGCCCTTGCTGACGGTCAGAATAGGGGTTTCGCTTGACCAGAGCCTTGCGATCAAGCCCATCCATCCAGACAAGGCTGAACCGAGGTCACTCAGGATAACTCTAGATTACAGGCGATCCCCCTTCTAAGAAATGTCCCTCATTTGCACAATCACACGCCTCTGGATCCATGCTAGCGGCTTGATCGCTCGTTCAGTCTGGGTCAGAGCGCAGTTCCAGAAGCTTCTTCCATCTGGGTCTGCTTTGTGGGTCTTTGCTCCGGGCCTGCTGAGGTCGTATGATGGGGGGCAGATCAGCCTGGCTCCTGTGGTTGCCTCCCAGCCATTAGGCTTTGCATATTTACTGTGAATCATAGGGATTTAAGATGGATTCAATCCAACCTCTCTCTCTCTTTCTTCATCTTTCTCTCTCCTTTCCTCTTTCTTGCTTGCCGTCTCTCACCCTTCTCTTACTTTCTCCATTCACTTCTGTCAGTCTTCATTTATCTCTCTCTCTCTCTCTCTCTCTCTCTCTCTCTCTCTCTCTCTCTCTCTCTCTCTCTCTCTCTCTCTCTCTCTCTCTCTCTCTCTCTCTCTCTCTGGCTCCAGCTCTATGCATCCCTAGTCACTTCATTAAAACATGTATTATTGATGTGACCACATTTCCACACATTCCTCTTCTCCACTGATATGACTGTTACATTAAGTGTAAATTGTTTCGCCGTAATTCCCTTTTAATGCCCTTTCTCTTACAATCTGGGGCCGGTTTGAGGACAGAGAGGGAGGGAGAGAGAATGTGAATGTTGATGTGTGGATAACATTCTTCGAGTCGTGTAATTTGGCCTGTTTTACAAGTCAAATGAAGTGGAGGGCGACAGGCCTGAGATATGAATCTCATAAAAGCTGCCGGATGCTGTCTGTTCACCTGCAGACCCTAAATATCACCTCCTTTAGAATCTAAGTATCACATCCAACAGAATGTAAATATCACCTCCGATAGGCCCCAGATATAACCTCTTATTGATCCCAGATATCACATCTTATAGAATCTAAATATCACTTCCAGCAGGCCCCACATATCACCTCCTATGGACCCAAGATATCACCTCCAACAGGCCCCAGAAATCACCAGGTATAAGCTCTATTCTGTCTGTTCTGCTTTGGGCCATAGGCTATCCTGTTGGAAATATTTGGTAACCACATTATATATTAGTTCAAGCAGTTCAATGTTTGTCAAATGCTTTAATAAAAAAAAAAATATACTTTAGACATAATGTTCTTTTTGATGTGTCCTTTTGTAAGGTTGCGGAAGCACAAAAGCAGACAGCACAACGTTTTTCAACTTTATAGCGATTCTCTCTGTCAATCTTATCCAGTGATTAGGTGTTTGACTCCTCTGGCCTCCCGCGAGCACGGCCCCAGATCTATCTTCAAGCCTGCCCCGGCCTCACCCTCTCATATTGATTCAGGTAAGGTTGATTGGCTGAGGAGGGAGGGAGGAAGTGATCGTAAAACAGCGTATTTACGACACACATGCTTCACTGTCAGGTGATGGCTGTAGACCAGGGTGGTGAGGATCTCAGGGAGGCTTGTGCTCATAAATACAGATGACCGGACACTCCCAGCCAGACGGACGATGTCGATGGACGATGAGGACTGGATGATGAGGACCGGATGAGTCTCTCTTTGATGTCCTCGTGGAGAGAGACAGAGGGGATGGCTGTGTCATCGTACCTAATGGAACATCCTTCACCATTTTACACCCAAATAACTTACATCTCACTTAGGATGGAAATGAATAGTGGATAACTTTTAGGTGTGAGTGTGTGTGTATGTGTACAGTATGTGAGTGTGTACAGTATGTGAGTGTGTTCTGTGTGTGTGTGTATTGTGAGTGTTTACTGAGTGTGACTTCCCTGTGTTGGGCTCACCTATGTGTATAAGTCCTACTGTACGTGAATGTGTGTGTGAGAGCGTGTGTGTGTGTGAGCGTGTGTGACTGCCTGTGTGAGCATGTGCACTCTCTACACTCCTAGGTGTCGTCCTTGCGTTCCAGTTCCGTCCCTGTCCTAGTGATGGATGTTCTTCATGACTTATTGCTGCCACATTAACCTGCATTATGTCACACACACGACCTGTCAGCCTAAACCCTTCGCCACTCTGCCACGGCGGCAGTGTTACCGGCAAAATAATGATGTGAGGGCCCCGGTAATATCGTAAAACAGTGTTTAAATATTTTAATTTCATTTGTCAGAGGGGGCCCTCCCTCGTTCTCTATTACCACGACAACCATCCCTCATCAGCCTGAACGAGTGCATTATTCATTAGCACTAATTATTTTCCCATAACGTCTGCCTCGATATATTTAACCTCCACATTACACCGCGGGTTAATGGCCTTGTAAAATTGAATCGCAGAGAGAGAGCGGGAGAAAGAGAGAGTGAAAAAAAAGTTGAATTGGGAAAGCTCATTTAAAGAACATCAGAGAACGGGAGGAAGGGAGGGAGGGGAGGGAGAGGAGAGAGAGGGGCGAGCGGAGGAGTGTTAGAGTGCTTTGGGGGCGACTGGGGTCCCAGATGTGAAGGGACATTTGTCCCTGTCTCATTTGCATACCGGGAGAGTAGCCTCGACTTCTCTGATGGAGAAAAGAACCAGACAGTCCCAAGGGGCAGACTCCCTCCTCTTCCCTGCCTCTTCATCGAGGTACAGAGAGCCCCTGACTCTTGACCTCTAACCCCTGGCCCTTGCCACCAGTGGGAAAATGTACTGCTGACCCAAAATCCTGTAACTAAACTTAATATCACCTCTGCACCAACTAAAGTAGACCTCTCCTCCTCTCCTCACCCTACCTCTCCTCCTCTTCTCACCCCACCTCTCCTCCTCTCCTCACCCCACCTGTCTTCCTCACCCCACCTCTCCTCCTCTCCTCACCACACCTCTCCTTCTCTCCTCACCCCACCTCTACTCCTCTCCTGACCCCACCTCTCCTCCTCTCTTCTCTCCTCACCCCACCTCTACTCCTCTTTTCTCTCCTCACCCCACCTCTCCTCCTCTCTTCTCTCCTCACCCCACCTCTCCTCCTCTCTTCTCTCCTCACCTCCTCACCACTTCTCTTCTCCTCACCCTGCATCTCCTCCTCATCCCATCTCTCCTTTCCTCTCCTCCTCATCTCTCCTCTCCTTTGCTCTCCTCCTCATCCCATCACCCCTTTCCTCTCCTCCTCATCTCTCCTCTCCTTTGCTCTCCTCATCCCATCTCTCCTTTCCTCTCCTCCTCATCTCTCCTCTCCTTTGCTCTCCTCCTCATCCCATCTCTCCTTTCCTTTCCTCCTCATCTCTCCTCTAATCCCCCGTCCGGTCCACAGATGACGTCAGTGTGGGTGAAACCCCTCTCTCAGGTAGAGTCTTCTGCTGTATTTTCCACGCAGGGACAGAGGGTTCCACTGTGGCGTCCGTCCACACAAAAACACACGCAATACATTCTGGAGGCCTGGAACCAGGAACGACTTTAATCCAACTTCTTCTTCATAAGACTGACATTCCACAGCGTGCAGAGTGCAGACCTTAACCTGTCATACCACTCCGGCTGGTTAGTCTGGTGTGTCTGCAGAGGGAAGAAGCAGTGGCAAGTAGGGAGTCAGGTGGCTGAGCGGTTAGGGAATCGGGATAGCAATCAGAAGGTTGCTGGTTCGATTCCTGGCCGTGCGAAATGACGTTGTGGGGAATGTCCCTGTACTTACTGTAAGTCGCTCTGGATAAGAGCGTCTGCTAAATGAGTAAATGTAAATGTAAGCAGCCCTGCCAATCCACACCTCTCAGCAACGAGTAAACACACATGTAAAACATGCACATCCTAACACTCACACACACACATCCTAACACTCACACACACACACACACACACACACGTTCTCCTTCATGAACATCTCTGCCCTAATAAAACATAACCGGTTCTTCTTGTTTCGTGTTGTTGCTTCTCCTTCAGCTCTCCAGACTCTGGTAAACATCTCCCTTCTCATCTTTATGCCCCGCGACACATAATCACAGTCCATCTGAAACTACGGGGTAATATTGTCCCCATGCCTTATTTTCATAGAGCCATAACAAATCTGAAAGTGCATAAAGGAAGGAAGTATAAACATCTCCATGACGTTTAGAGGTGCCCTTTTAAAGGCGACATGGATCATAATGACATTTTGGGCAATCTCATACATTTCCTGGACAGTAGGTGTTACAGTTTTATGTCCATCTCACACTGGATTAACATTTTTTATTGTGTTAGTCCAACCTGAGGCTAAATATGTTTGCTTGAGGTGTTGTAAACTGGTTAGAGATTTTACTGTTTAATAGAGTTTGTTTAAAATACAGTTGTGGTTACCTGTCATAATCATCATAATCATAGTCCTTGTGGATTGTATGGAATTAGGTCCTACCTGGATGGAGAGAAAGAGAGGGAATGCGAGAAAGAGAGAGAAGAAGACAGAGAGAAAAAGAAGACAATAGAAAATGAGAGAGAGAGAGAGAGAGAGAGAGAGAGAGAGAGAGAGGAAGGGTGAAGGTGTTGAAAAATGCAACAGCAACATCAATCACATTCGATACGGCAATGATGACCTAGCATTCGTGTCGTGGAGGCGGAGCACATGTAGCCTGATGTACAGTAGTGGCCTACACTGTTTATCCCGGGAGAGACACCTCTACAGTAATGTAGCTGCTGGGTCTCTGTCATGGCCCGGGTTTGTTTGTTCAGAATCCGATTTAGCCTTCCTACAGGCGACATAGGCAGCCGCCTAGGGCGGCATGAAGAGGGGGGCGGCATTTTCCGAAGCACATCCATTAATTGACGTCTCCGCACTACCAGCAAGGGTGCCAACTGCACCACGTCATGTGTCCGTGTTGTGGCTGGGGGGGGCGGCACCCCGATTTGCGCTCCCGGGGGGGGGGGGTGATAAATCTTGCCGAGGGCGCCAAATGTGCTAGGACCGGTACTGCCTACAGAAGCCCCAGGTGAACTTCATCAGCGTTTCGGCTTCTTGTGGCACCGGAAACGTGTTGGGACGGTGTAGATGATATGCCGTTAGCAGGCGGGGTGGCGACGGACCTGGATGCACTTTAATAAAGTAAGATGTACTTGTATTGTAATGTCCGCTCGCACTACTCCTCTGAATAGCCTGGAGATTTCCAATTACTGCAGTTTGGAGCTTTACGTGCCATAGCTATCCATTCTGCAAATTAGCATGCTAACCTGAACCATTTCCTGTGAGAGTGGAGGGCGAAACGCACAATGAAATATTCAAGGCTCAATTTTCCATGATCAGGCGTCAGAGAGATTCATAATTACGTGATAGTTGTCACGGTAATTCATTTCTGGAGACTGCAGGGGTAGAGTTCTCTTAGTAACGAGAGGATATAGATCACATGATAGAGGATTGAACTGTCACTCAAATTGCTTACCTTGTGTTTCCCGAATGGTTAGAATGAGGATTTAGGGAAGGCTCGGTCCTAGGATGTGGAATATGTTACGGCATCCTCCTGTTTCTGTGAAAGAAATATGTATTTATTTGTTAATAAATGAACACATTTATTAATTTTTTATAAATGAACACATTTGTTTGACAATTGACAGTTGAATCAGACTATGAAAAAAAATAAACATTCATGCCCAACTATCCATAAATGCACCATTAGCCTACATTCTTGTCAGTTGCTTTACACACTTTGTCATAAGTACGAAAGTCAAGTCAACAAAAACAACACTTCCCATAAACTACAAATCCCATACTCCAGTTGCCTCACTCAGAGTGTGTGTAAGACCGAGGCAGCTGCCATAACATGTGTCAGTCCAAAACGACGCAGAGCGGATTTTAATGGCACGCTAGTAAAAACGTGAACCTGCGGATGATAACAGGCCTGATTTTAAAGGTCAACTTGTCACTGCAGCGTCTGGTGAGGAGGGTGGTGAGATGGAGGGCTGGGGTACAAGTGGCTGTTTCAGGGCCTTGTACACGGATCCTTAATCCTGTCAGGTGAAGTCATGGTCTGATCTAAGGTCTGTTTGATCTACCCCTAATCTGATTTTCCTCTGATCTCATCATTGTGACTACATTTGATATGATCTGTTCTATTATTCTATCTTTTTTAGTTGTTGTTCTTTTAGATTTTATTTTGTTCTGTTTTGTTCACTTCTGTTTTGTTCTATTCTATTCATTGTTCCACGTCGGTCAGAATATGTGATTGTAATGATTCAAACAGCGTGTTGTATAAACCGCTACGCTGTAGCAGTCTGATACAGTCTGATACAGTCATATCATGTTCTGACTGGGACATGGATTTACACTGGAATGTTTTTTTGGGTGTGTGTACTCTGAGAGGTTTCCAGTTTCAGAGTTGTTGTGTCGCCCAGCAGTTGTAGAAACTAGAGGAGAACCTTGAGTAAGGAACAGATTCTATGAGACAATGGTTTGTTGCATTTTAGGGCAATGTCCTTGAATAAAAACAGAGTAAGGCTGTAAAACGACAGATACCGTCTGAAAGAGGCAACCGTCTATGAACCCTTCGATCGTGACAAGCAGACAACGGTCTGTCCAGCCCTGTATCACTCATTCTGCTGTGAAAAATGTCATTTTTCTCATTGTAATAAAATCCTTATGTCCCTCATTTTCTCAATATCTCTCCATGATAAATTCTCCACCGCCATGTCTTTCAGACTATTTAGCCCAAGGGGATGTAATTTAAATAATATCCCCAGCAAGCTGTTTCCAGAATAAGAATGATGACCCAGCCAATATTTCATCTTACACGAAGCAAGAGAAAAGATTTTCTTCCTAAATAACAGAAGTGTAATCATTTAAAATCCAGTGCAACCTTTCTGCTCAACAAGGTTAATTATGGCATGAGAGATAGTATGAGATCATGACATGAGACTCTCCAGTATTATGCTAAACTGATACAGAATAATTCTGGATATTTTGTATTTTAATTACATGTGAAGCACATTAGTGTAGGTACCTTTTACAGTTTAATCTCTGAAGCACATGAAAAATAAGTATTATTTTTATCGCAACAGACCAATTTCAGCAATCACTTCAGTATCACTGCAAAAGAGTATTCTGAGAGCGTTTGAAATCAGAGTGACACCTAATGAAAAACCCTTTAAATTTCATATCTCTGTAAGTACAACTATTTTAATCCCAGGAGAACTAACTTTCATGGCACTGTCCAGGTGGAGATCTAGGAAGCACAGGGTCCGATGGCCTGAGAGTTTTCTGTATACATTTACAGAGATGGTGTCTGGGTGTCCTGGTTTTTGATGAAGGGGTAGCACTGCGTATGGTGGAAGGGTGGGTCGGTTAATGAGGTGCTCATGGGTATTTAATAGACTGTGTCTGTGAGGTCCTGGGTGGGGGGTGGAGGGAGGGGAGGGGTCAGAAGAGAGACCCCAGGAAGCTGGGGTCTCTCTTCCTCTCTCCCCAGGGGAGTAGAGGGAGAGAGGGGCAGGCTCGCATTAGCAAGGCATGTTTGTGTTTTGGGGTGGGACTAACTAATTGCTGGTTTATGTATATGTGTTGTGAGTTTTACTGGTGTGTGTGTGAGTGTGTGTGTGATGGGCAGGGGAGGTGTGTGTGTCTGCTCTGGTACTGAACGTAGAGCAGTAGGGGTGGCAGGGATGGGGTTCCCTCAACCAATAGAGTGTGCCAAGAATCTGGAATACTGGACGTGTCAGCCCTTGCACATACACGCACACACACCTTCCTCTCTTCACTTTCTTGACTCCCTTCTTAGTCATCTTTTCACCTCTCTCCATCCTCTTTCGGTTTGAGTCAAGTATTCAAAACTCTGGTTTCACAGTCAAGTCATAAATCATTAACATAATTTCACAATTATTATTCATTAACCAATTACGATAATAAAATTTTTATATTCAACATTTCTGTGTCATCCACTCCTCAAAATGTGTCATGCTCCTTTGCAAAGTTCAAATCAAGATTGAAACCGTAGCCATTAGCTTTGCTATGTGTTCAATTCACCCTTGTGCTGCCTTTGGGTCATTGTGACACACCTTTTGCACCACGACAGTGGGTCACTATGACCCGAAGGCAGCACAAGGGTTACAAAAATGCCCTTTGAGGTGGTGGTAGGGTTGTGATATACTGGGTGGGTATGCTGGGTGGGCATACTGGGTGGGCATGCTGGGTGGGTATGCTGGGTGGGTATGCTGGGTGGGTATAGTTCTGTGGGTCTAAGGTTTCATCCCGGCAAAGTGCAACGTTTTTTTTTTGGTTTGCTGCTGCTTTTCATCCCAGAAAACGTTGATAAAAGGATCGCCTTCCTAAACTGGGAAATCGTGCTGTCCTAATGCTTGGGAGTGAATAAGTGTTGCACACACACACACACACACACACACACACACACACACACACACACACACACACACACGTGCGTACACTAGAATAACTACAAAAAATCTGCATGACTTGACAAGGGTGTGTGTGTGGCCTAATAGGACCACTAACAATGATAGCATATCAACATTAGAGTTCTGAAGCATGACTGGCAAATGCAGGTGCCTTGTCCTAATGAGCCTCGACATGGAACAGCCATGCTATTGTGTGGTGATGGATGTGGCTGGTGTGTTCAGGCCTGGTTCTAAACCCACCAGGAGCCATAAAGCTGTGGCTCCGCCCGGGTTAAAGTGCTGTGCAGGAGCATAAATCGGACCAGGGGCTTCTTAACTGTCCAATTTGCATGGGCCAGAACATGGAGTGCTAATGATGTTTTACAAGGCATGGAAACGCACAGACACATATGCAAATGTGATTTGGCAACAACTTTGAGTTTGTGTATTAGTATTTGTGTGCGTGTGTGTGTGTGTCAATTGTGCTGATTGTGGCGCATGTAGAATGGGTACAATGTCATAATGTTCTTCAATTAAACCTGGCACAGAAAACACAGTCATCTAATAAACAGAGTGTGAGAGAAATAGAGAGAGATGAGAGAGAGAGACAAAGACAGAAGACAACAGACAGAGAAACAGAAGCGGGGAAAGAGAAAGAGTGATAGAAAGAGATACAAAGAATGAGAGAAATAGAGAGAAAGAGAGATGCTGCAGAGCGTGGTGAGAGGACTTGGAGAAGTGGTGAACTGTGCGGGAGGAAGGAGGGGGGAGGAGGGGGAGGAGGTAGGAGGAGGGGGAGGAGGGGGATAAAGGGATTTGTCTCTGTTAGAGAGAACATGACTCCTTTATTAAAGCCATTTATCACCGGCTGAATATTCCCCCTTTAATAGGCCCTGTCTCTAATTACCCAACTTTGTCAAGACGGGCAGTCAGCGCCTCTCGCTCTCAAGGAGCGGGCACTCACACACACACTCACACACACTCACACACACACTCACACTCACACACTCACATACACACTTAAACACACACTCAAAACAAGCATACACACATGCACAAACACACAAACGCACACACACACTCAAACACGCGGTGTGGACAAAAGACCTTTTCTGTATGTGTTGTCGAGGGTAACAGGCTTCTCTCGTCTCTTGGTTGCTTCCGATGCCCGAAGCCTTCTGCTGTGTTAGAAATGTGACAGAAATAATCACAGTGCTTCTTGTTCAAGAGCATAAGAGGACAATACAATCACACTGTCATTACATCACCCTTTGACAACCCTGACGTGTGTTTGTGGCCAGTTAGAGTACACAGGTTTTGGGTGTTTCAGAAAATGGGGAGGATATTCATCTGCCTTTCCCCAGTGGGGAAAAGACATATGCAATGTGGCTACTTAGTCATGAAATTGGGTTCAGTTGTATTTTCTCTCAGTGGTCTTACAGCCCTCTGGGGAGGCTAAGACCTCAGACCATTCCTTCCTTCTTTCCTTCCTTAATTTCCTTACGTTCTTTCCTTTGTATATTCCTCTGTACACATCCTCTCCTGTCCTCTCCTCACGTGTTGTAATACTTTTTTAATTAGCCACTTAACGAGGAGGCAGAGAGGAGACTTGGTGGTAAAGCTTTTACAAGGTCGCCCTCCAGAACACAGCAACGCCTTCTACTCCAGCAATTAGTTTGGCCCTGAAAGAGAAAAGTCGTCCAGATATTTGTTGGTATCATAGCTTTAACTATGCCTCAGCGTCACTGCTCCTGGAAATACTGTAGATGGCTGATTGACACACACACACACACACACACACACACACACACACACACACACACACACAGGCCTGCAAGTACACAAACACATAGTTTAGAAAGTGTCTGAACAGTTCAGTCTCCTGACTGCCTCACTGTACCAGCAGTTTCCTTGGTTTTACCATCAGACAGAGGGAGAAGCCTGAGCTCGTCTCACTGCCTAAATTGATCTTCGCTGCCTTATTAGCCCACCCTCCCTTTGTCGTCAAACTGAGCAAATCCGATACATTGATCAGAAAATACTTTAACGCTTCCACTGGCAATACTGAGATTTTTCAAGTCAGATTACTAGTTAGTTGCTATCTACTGGGGGTTCAAAAGCCAGATGCATTGAAACATCCCTGTAAGGTGGTTCACCAGTCTGAGATTCAAAAATCAATCAAACCTACTTTGACAGAGTCCTTCTTTAGACAGTATTATACTGTACAGTATTAGAAATATACAGTATAATACAGGATACATAATTTAAATGTGGGCATGATATTAGAAAGACACATCAATCATCCGTTGCTCTCAATCTCGACTGTTCTTATTTTGTCCAGCAGAGGTTGCTGTGTTTCCTTGAAATACTGACGTGTTCCTGGAACAGCACGGCGAATTATTGTGTATAATATTGTGTTCATATTAATTTCAGAAATAAAAAGACATGCCAAAGAACAAAATAGAAATGAATACTGATGCAGGTCCTAATTATTGTTTTTCATAGTGTGCTTAGTAAAAATAAGAAACAACATTAGACTTAATATCTGGCTTATATTGGTAGTTCTGAACCTAGAGAGGGTTAAGTGGTTTCTTGCTGTTTGTGTGTGTTTGTGTGTGTGTGTGTGTGTTCTGGGCTCTGTGATACTCTGACACACGTAAAAACGTCATTATGAAACAAGAATGAATCTCATTTCCCAATCCGGAGTTATAAACCCGACGTTTTCTCAAGTCTCTAAAAATAAGCTGCAGTAATATGACGCTTTGAAACCCACTACATCACTGTCTCCCCTCAGAGTTGCCCATACGTTCGCCCAACAGCCCTGGCCCACACTAATGGTTTATGGATGTCATTTTCATTATTGACACTAGGTGGCAGGATCCATACATTGATTAGCCATGGTCAACTCTCTCCCCCAGACACGCAGCCATTAACTCACCATTAACACAACTACACTATAGAGAACATACAGAATGGAGGATATCAGAGAGAAAATATCAACATGTGGAGCATTAGACTTCAGAACAAAAGGTTGCAGGTTCAAATCCCTCGCCGAACGTCTCTTTGGATAAAAGCGTCTGCTAAATGAATACTTTTATAACGCTGCACCAAACAAGCAGAGAGAGACACAGGAAAACATGTTGAGATCAGAGTCAGACATAACGCCAGCAGATCTAACTTCACATGCCATAACGCCATATTCTCTGAGGAAAATATCAGAGCAAGTGCTGTACAGATCGTGCTCTCTCTCTCTCTCTCTCTCTCTCTCTCTCTCTCTCTCTCTCTCTCTCTCTTTTCTCCTTGGTGAGTATTGGGTGACTATTGGCTTCTGGAGATGATTGGAGAGAAGCGCCCTTTAGTCATTTAAAGGCCTAATTATTCAGGACACAGGTAATGTTCACAATGGATGATTTGTCAAGTTGAAATGGATTGGGATGTTTCTGCCTCAGGGGTTAGGTGTGTGTGTTTGAGAGTGTGTGTGTGCTTGTCTGCGTTAACAGCTTTGGGTGTGTGTGTTCATGTGTGTGAACAGCTTTTGAGTAAGTGTTTGTGTCAGTGTGTGCGCAGCTTTGAAGTCTGTTTAAACCCACATCTAAACAATCTCCTGGATGGAGACAGAGAGGGGAGATTCACCAGGGTGCTACGAACTTCACT
>NC_090071.1:3264638-3301655 GCF_038355195.1 Osmerus mordax
GAGAGACATCCTCCAGCGTACACTCTCCCAGACAACATGAAGAGCTAGCGGGTACCCTGCTATGAATTATACATCCCTCCTGAGAATATCTGCTCTATCCGCTTCTCTCTCTCTCTCTCTCTCTCTCTCTCTCTCTCTCTCTCTCTCTCTCTCTCTCTCTCTCTCTCTCTCTCTCTCTCTCCCTCTCCCTCTCCCTCCTTTCTCTGTTTTTGTTCCCTCCCCTCTCTCTCCCCCTCTTTCTTTCTTTCTCTCTCTCTCTCTCACCCTCCCTCTATCTCTCATTCCCCCTCTCTCTCTTTGAGACTATAAGGTTGGGAAAAAAAATTATAAAAAAGAAATCCACAGGACAATATAAAAACTGAATGTGTGAAAGGAACAGGATTTTTTCAGAATAGGAGTTTTTTGTCACCAACTCTGTTACTGGACAGGCTCACTGAGAATGTTACTGAATGTTCTGCATCAAAAACTTATGAGAGAATGTTACTTTGGCTGTTTTTATGAAAACCACCCAAGACAAGTGTCATAAATACAGTGCTTTTCTTCTGCTAGGTTACATTATATGTTGACAGCACATCCTTTACAGTAAAACAACCCCAGTTTCTGCTAATTGGATGTTTTAGAAATGTTAGCCAAGCCAGTTCAAACGGCAGAAAGCTTGCAAACCCCTATAAACACCGACTGTGAACTCCTGTATGTTTTACCCTTAAGGAATAAATGATGACACTCCAGTGTTGGTGGCTAACCTGATTTCTGTTGGCATTCTACCGAGCCACACACAAACCCAGCATGGAGAAGGACCAAGGTCAGAAGAACAGCCCTGAAGCCATCCACATGTGTTTTGTTCTGTTAGTCTATCTAGAGAAACAGACCGTTTGTGAGTTATGTTTGTGTCTGTTGTAAGCGTGTTTGAGTGTGTGTGTGAGTGTTTGCGGGGGTGGATGTTTGGGTTTGTGCGTGTGTGTTAGTGTGTGTTTGTGTGTGTCTCAGAGTGACATAAAACAGTGCGCTGAGAGACCCAGGGAACAGACCAACCATAATTGCGCGGGTGGCATTTTAGAGACACTCTCACTACAGGGGTCAATTTCTCCTCAGGTCACTGAGAATGACATCATCAAACCACTGTTAACTCTGCAAACAATCCTAGCTGAGCCAGGCGCGTATTGACAGTGAATACCTTCAAAAACAGACAGCTCATTCCTGGTTTTGCCCTCAATCTAAAATCATAACCTCTGAACGATAGCTGGGGATTGTTCATCTGGGTTAGGAGACGGTTGGGAAGGGGGAAGGGGAGAGGACGGGGGGGGAGGGGAGGGGGTGAATGGTCAAAACGTAAGAGAATAAAACCGAACCACTTTCCACTTGTATCCTGTGGTGGTGCGTGGCCGTTCTCTCCCTGTATGGACATGAGGACCAGACTGGAGGAACGCCACAAATGGGATGATGGGGTGAGGGAGATAAGTCACATGATCAATAGAACATTGTGAACACACAGACCCTCGCTCCTCTCCTCTCCATCTCCTCTCTCTCTCCTCTCCTCTCCTCTCCTCTCCTCTCCTCTCCTCTCCCTCTCCTCTCCTCTCTCCTCTCCTCTCCTCTCCTCTCCTCTCCTCTCTCTCCTCTCCTCTCCTCTCTCCTCTCTCTCCTCTCCTCCCCTCCCCTCCCCCCTCCCCTCCCCTCCCCTCCCCTCCCCCCCCTCCCCTCCCCTCCCCTCCCCCTCCCCCTCCCCTCCCCTCCCCTCCCCTCCCCTCCCCTCCCTCTCCTCTCCTCCTCTCTCCTCCTCTCCTCCATTGTCCATCTCCCCTCTGTTTCATACCTCATCCTCTCCTCTCCTCCATCGCCGTCTCCTCTCCTCCGCCTCCCCTATCTACGTTCCCTTCTTCTCCTTTCCTCCACTCTTCATCCCCCCTCTCCCCCAGTCTAGCCCTCCCTTACTCCTTCTTTCTCCCAATCAATTAAGCTCTGAGAGTAACAGATCGCTGCTGTCTGGAACCTGATAGGCCCTTCACCTCTCCTCCTGAAACCTGATAGGCCCTTCACCTCTCTCCTTGGCCCGCTTAAAGAGACACTAGATACCCAGCCCATGAGAGAGGGAGAGAGGGAGAGAGGGAGGGAGGGATGGAGGGAGAGAGAGGGAGGAAGAGTGGGGGGAAGACAGACAAGAAATCACAGAGAGAAGAAGAGAGAGGGGGGGAGAGAGGGAGGGAGAGAAAGAGGGAGAGAGGAGGTAAACAGAGAGGAGAGAGAGGAAAGAGAATACTGTCCCGGCACACTGAGGTAAGATAGCTAAATAAAGAACAATGACATCATCATCATCATCCTCACGTGCCTCTCTGACCCCTAGAAGAGCAAACATCTATTCTGCCAAGCAGCTTCCGGAGAGAGTGAATTTTCCAGTACTGTGTGCACCAAAACGACAGCTGAGTAACCTGAGGAAATATATATTGGAAAAGAAACTGTCATGTTTTTCATACGATTCCCATCGAGAGTGAGAGTTACTGTGTACAAGCTTGGACAAGTCTAATCCACCTGCCTGTGGCTGTCGCCACAACACAGGCACAACATTGTAAACACAGACACCTTCAGTCCTGGTTCCTAATATCCCATCACGCTTAGCATAGCGCAGCTACTCTAGCCGGGTGATCTGATTGGGGGAGCACGGGTGACACAGCGTTCTCTCAGGGCTGTTTGGTTTCACAAATGGATCTGGTTAATATGGGAGATTAATAGACTGCAGACTGCTATCAGATCTGGCCTCCATCAGAGCCGTGATCCAGTTACAGACACTCATGATGGATGATCCTGGGACGGGGGCAAGACGTCAACCCTTCAGGGGAGGAGGGATGGAGAGATGGAGGAGAGATGGAAGAGGGTCGGAGGAGGATGGAGGTAGGGAGGGCTGGAGAAGGAATGGATGGACAGAGGGAAGGAGGAGGGATGGAGGTAGGGAGGGCTGGAGAAGGAATGATGGACAGAGGGAAGGAGGAGGGATGGATGGAGGGAGGGCAGGAGGAGGTGGACGAGAGGATTTGATGGTGTGGTTCAGGATTGGATGATGAATAGTTAACATACATGGATGGATCGGTTTAGACCTGGATCAAACACTGGATTGCAAGATACTCCTACCTTGATACAATGACGAGTACCATACTAAGATACTTTTGGTCAGAAAGCCCTATCCTTAAGTAACATGAGACCTGATTGGTTTTGCTACTGCAGATGTGGTCAAATATATTCAAATCCTACAGCAACCTGATTGCTGTAAAATCAAATATTTTCTATTAAATAGCCTACTGTTATCAATAATTACAGAAAATTCATGTCAGACTGGCTTTCTGACTACAGACCCTTGTAAAACAGAACAACAGGTTATTAACAGAAGATAATAAATGACTGGAGCGTGATGTAAAACTGCTTTCGAACCCATCATATTAAACACTTGCTGAGAAGGAACACAGATCACTGACAGCACAACAGAGCTGTCAGTCAGGGCGGCATTAAAACACAGTGGAAACAGGCTTCACTAATGACTGACGACTGGTTACGGTTTCTGAAAGCGAACAAGAAACGGAACGGTAGTCTGATGGCTGTAATGGAATCTTCCAGAACAAAGGCAGAGCATAATTAATGTGTCTGCGACTTGGTAGACTGGAATTAAAGGAAGACCCTGAGTCCTGCAGATGATAGGGGTGAATGTAATTAGGTTCACGATGGACATGAAATGACTCGGAGATGCAAATGATATTTGTATGTTGTGTGTTGTGCTTCCTGTTGGTCCCTAGTCTTCTGTGGGTCTGTTGGCGATGTGAAGGGCAATGTGGGAATAGAATGGCCTCAAAATCAGCAAGCTGGCTTTATATGAGTTTGTCTTACTGCTAAAGGCCAGATGCCCCCCCAAAAATAGTCAATATTTTCCTCACAAGAATAATGTATATGACATTATTGATTTAGAATGCCTTGACTTTTTTATTTTATTTTACCAAAATCAACCTAATTTCCTGTGTGGTGTAGAATGCAGCTCTGAGTGAGCATCCCTCCGGCTGCAGACAAAACATAGACAGGCCCGGAACAGAACAGCAACAATGCAGTGATGACATCACCGTCTCGAGTCGCCATGCAGCCCAGCCTCCCAGCCTCCCAGCCTCTCAGCCTCCCAGCCTCTCAGCCTCTCAGCCTCCCAGCCTCTCATCCTCTCAGCCTCCCAGCCTCCCAGGAACTGTTCCCCTCATGGGGCAAACTCAAGGTCAGGACTCATGATATCTATGAAGTCCAGCGCCTCCGATGTCCTTGTGAGGTAGATAAGAATCTTCACTAACCCCACACACATACTGTACACACACACACACACACACCCCTCTCACAGCACTCCTCCTGGTCGATACAGAGAAGGAGGGAGGGAGGAGGTGGCATGTAAATGCCCTGATGATCTGAGGCTTTCATAACAGGTGATAGATAACCCCTTTACAGAGTGCACTACTACAACTGTTCAAGATATTTTAACATAAGAAGTTCAAAAGAAACACTTCTGTTCATGAGGACACAGTGTGTTACAGGTCGGTTATTTTGTAACTGCCACACATCTTCTCATAAGCTGCTCTGGTGACTTACAGGATGGTTTGGTCTTGTTCCCTTGTTCCATGCCAGGATGTATAGGATTGCTAATGCTGAACAATTCTGTTCTGGGCTAAGTAACGCAAACTCCAAGTTGTGTGTATTTGATCAAAAAGAAAATAACTAAATACATGTTTCACAAGACAATAAAACCAGTGATGTTTAATGAATAGCATGTTGTCTAAACAGCCATATTAACTTTTTCGTCACTAAAGGAAATTAAAAGCTGAGCGAACTATGCTACTCTACTCTACGCTATGCTATGCTATGCTACGCTATGTTGATGATTGTGCTAGTGTCTCTACTCCATCCCTTTATGGAACAGTATAAATCAGCGCTAGGAGCAGCAGTTGTCAGGATCCTCCAGGAGCCCCAGCTGTATGGTGACTGATGCCTCCCAGGTACAGTGATTACCAGGTACTTAACAGGCTGCACCTGCAGGACCACACACCTGCCCCAAGCACAGCTTACTGTGGGGAGTGGGACAGGGCTCCCCCCCCCCCCCCCCCCCCCCACACACACACACACACACACACACACATACACCACCACCCTCCATCTCCCATTTCCTCCCTTCTTCTCACACTCTCATTCTTGGTTTCCCACTTCTTCTCTGTTCCCATCTCCATCTTAGTTCTCTGGTGGAACCAGATGTATAGCGAGCCTAGGGACATAGACGTGGAGCTCACAACCATATGCCAGATGTTTTCATGAAGGAGGTTGGTGTGTGTGTGTGTGTGTCTGTATGTGTGTTGTGTGTGTGTGTGCATCTACATGTGTGAGTGTGTTTTGAATGTGTCAGAGTATGAGTGTGTGTATGTCCACACGTATTGCTGCTATGGAATACAATAAAATAAAACGACATTCTCATTCAAGTCTCTGCCAGTAAAACAGTGTTTACTCACAAAGTGAGTGTTTTTATTGTTGCACAACCCCAACTGTCTGGCCAATTATGTGAGCCGTGTGTTATGACTTGAACATTTTCTTCCTGCCTAAGTAGGACATTGATCCTGCTGTATGTCCCCTCCCCTGTTGTGCTTGTGGAACGTTTCCTGGTCTCCTCTTAACTCCACAGCTAATTGCCTCAGGTGAGGAGAATTTCTCATACTGTACAACACACACACAAACGCCCACACACACACACACACACAAACACACACACAGCTGCAGGTATTGTGGACAGACTGCTGTGTTGAGCTGAGTGAGATTCAGTGACACAGCTTGCTCATTAGACAGTTTTTCTTGGATAAGGGCCCACCACACACAGGTAACAAATGAAAGTAGGGCACAATCCTACACTTTCCCAACACGGTTACACGCCCCCTTGATGTGGGTTGACCTTTGACTTTTAACAATGAGAGCAACAGACTCACGGTAAAGGGAGGGTTTGCTATATTTAGGCAGTAATCAATAGCTTAACTCTCATCACCGCGGGAAGTTTGTCAGGAGGTAATGAGGGCTCTCCACATCTCAGTCTTCGAGTGATTAGCTCTATTGTATCATGTCGTTGCATAACATGGCAAGGAAGGAATTAGCAGATGGTTTCTTATTGTATTCTACTACATTCTACAGTATTTTTTCGACATTTCTTTCTATTTTAAATACCTTTTCTTTTTTCTACATTCGTTTCTTTTTTTTGTCTCACACCCTCTCCGACTGTAAACTATCTCCTAAACTCTGTCATGTCCACGCACCCTCTTCTTCATACTCACCCTCTTCTATCTACCCTCCCAAACTCTCTCCTTTCCTCACGCCGGCCCTGCAGAGCCATGATAAATGCCTCTGAGGAGACTAATAGGGGTGTATTGACAGGAAAATGGTGTGCTGATCCCGCTCCTGCTGCAGAGTGCTGAGGAGAGTCCCCGAGCAGATGGGAGACTCTTTGGGGAGAGGACAGGGGAAAGGGAGGAGGAGTGGAGAAGAGAAGGAGGAGTGAAAAAGAGAGGGGAGGGGAGGGGAGGGGAGGGGAGGGAGGGAGGGAGGGAGGGAGGGAGGGAGGGAGGGAGGGGAGGGGGGACTACAAATGATCCCAGATTACAGCTTTATATTGAGGCTGATTTGAAGAAAACTCTGGATGGGTTCAGGTGTGGTCCATTTAGCTTTCAGGTGTCTGGCAAATAAACTAGAATGTGGCTAAACCCAAACTGAGTTTAGTAAACGGATTTCAGGCGAGGTTTTGACTGTACAATTAGTTTTGTCCACACCCATCAACTTGGGGAACTTGGCTAGTGGGTCTGTTAATTGGAATAGACCGCTGTTTGGTGTTGATGGATGGGACATGGATTGCATTAGTGTGAGAAAAAGAACTCTCAACTCTATAGCCCCCTTCTGTGTCGGTTCTGTTATCTCTGTTCTAGATCCTGAAAATGGCTGTACTGGGATGAATCAGCGTGCTTGGTGTGTGTGCGAGCACACTTGTGTGTGTTTCTTGTGAACTGTGTGTGCGAGTCAGGACTGTCTAGTTGTCTCAGGTGGTCCCTGGCCATCTCCCTCTTGTACCCCCCAATGGCCCACCCAGGACCCAGGAACATGTCCTGTACCCCCAAACCCTCCACCCAGGATCCAGGTACATGTCCTGTAGTCCCCAAACCCTCCACCCAGGACCCAGGAACATGTCCTGTACCCCCAAACCCTCCACCCAGGACCCAGGTACATGTCCTGTACCCCCAAACCCTCCACCCAGGACCCAGGTACATGTCCTGTAGTCCCCAAACCCTCCACCCAGGACCCAGGTACATGTCCTGTAGTCCCCAAACCCTCCACCCAGGACCCAGGTACATGTCCTGTACCCCCAAACCCTCCACCCAGGACCCAGGTACATGTCCTGTAGTCCCCAAACCCTCCACCCAGGACCCAGGTACATGTCCTGTACCCCCAAACCCTCCACCCAGGACCCAGGTACATGTCCTGTAGTCCCCAAACCCTCCACCCAGGACCCAGGTACATGTCCTGTACCCCCAAACCCTCCACCCAGGACCCAGGTACATGTCCTGTAGTCCCAAAACCTTCCCCCAACAGTCCAGGCCAGCCACAGCAGAGATGGTGCCTGGCCCCGGGCATTACTCTTCCCTGACACCAGCCGATGGATCAAGATGTAAGAGTCCTCTCCAGTAACGAGATCTTTAATGTTGGAGCCAGTAGGTTATCACTGTGGGCCCTGCACCTTGCTCTAAGTGCCATCTCCATCAAGTACGGCTCGTCCGGCTGCTGCTGTGGTCTGAGATGGAGGAGATGAGGCCTAATGGCAACACTTAATCAAACGGTAAAACTGGAAATAGAGTGATGAACATTTAATGGCCGGATAAAAAAAAAGAACTGTCATTACCACAACACTTAGATGATCACAATGTGCTTGGTGATAATGGCAGTAAATGCTGAAATAAAAAAACAATTATCAAACAAACTATTCATAGGAAACCGATGCCGAATTTCAAATCAATTATCAAACTGTTCGTAGGAATCTCACAGGTGTTCAGATATTTAGAAGGATCCTTAATAATCCCAGTGCCCTTTCACTTTTTAGAAATAGGGTGACGTGTATTTTAGGTTTGCTTGCAAACTGTGACTTCACCACCTAGAAAAATACTTCCATGCTTTGTGGACGGTTCAAGCTCACAGTTCAACATGCACTTGATTTCCATAACAGCTATAAAGACCATGAAACTCGACAACAATATAACTCAACTCCACGTAAGAGGTACGATCCTCAAAACATCCAACCAAACGATGCGGCCAGTGTCAGCTCTTCACAGAACACAATGAGGGCACATCTGTAGAGGAGCGTCGAGGGTGTAAACAATTTACAATCTCTGCCAGTGCCAAATGTTCGGTCCCTTCTAGAAGACACCACCCAGGATGCCTCAGAGTTGCATCTGGTCTAGGAGAGCTGCGTGGAGCTACACTCAGACGCCAGTCGGTAAACAGCAGTAAATTAGGCCGTCCTCATCGCTGTCTGCGGTCCTCCTGAGAGGGCCGTCTCGCACACAGAGACCCGCCGAGTGAAATTCCACCACGACAAAACTGGACCCGCAAGGGCTGGGGACATCGAGAGTTTTGTGTTGAAATAATTAGCCTGCTTAGGAGCCATCTGGGCTGTCAGGACTGGCACGCCGCCTGTGCCAGATGCCCAGATGCTTTATGGGTAATGGCACGCAGAGACCCACAGCAGATGCTCCAGAGTGAAGGAGGCTCCAGCTCTGTGCTGGTCTGGGATCTGCTTCCTATAAACAGTCAGCTACACAGTAAGAGGGGATGGAAACTGACGTCGGACCCCAGGTCAGCTTCTACTGGCAAATTCACCGTGTTTTTACACGTTTTTTTTAATAATGTATCTCTTCTGTACAGGAAGTTGGTGCTAGTCACTGAAATACCACACTCGAGTGGGTGCTATCATGTTATGTATCAAGAATCCATAAAACGGCCGCCATTTTGTTGTATAACACTTTGCATCATTGATACGGACCCGTTAACACTGTTCATAAAGGGATATTCTTATCATTACTTTGCAATAAAATGCATGCTACAGCTTTACACACATGATTAATGCTACACTTCCATCCACATTAATGGTATAACATAATCGTCCAAACAACCCACACACCATCCAAACAACAACAACCATGACCCTGGCAGAAATTGGTTGCGTTATCTATGAAAAGCAGATGTGTTTTAATTACTCAGACGCTGTGGTAGAAAGGGGTTTTTGGCGTTTGGCTGTGAGTAGACCTAGTAACTTGATAAGGCTGTGGATTTACTCGATGAGGTAAAAAGTTCCTGAGCTAGCAACATGCCGGTTGTTGTTCCCTGAGGGCAGGGAAACCGTATCTGCCTCGAAGGAGCTTCCTCCTTGGTAAGCACTTCTTATCCAGGCCATCACGGCAGGCCGATAGCAGGCCTGGGTAATATCCAGTAACTGCAGCTTTATGTGCGATCCAATACTTGGATCAATCCCAGGGACCGAACGCCGGACGGACTGCCATTAACCCCTGAGTGCTCTCGCCCCTCTCTCTCCCCTCTCTCTCTCCCTCTCTCTCTCTCTCTCTCTCTCTCTCTCTCTCTCTCTCTCTCTCTCTCTCTCACACACACACACACACACACAAACACACACTCTTTGCTGTCGGTTTCTCTCTCCTCCTCCTCTCGCTTCTCTTTCTCTTTCTGTCAGTTTTTCTTTTTGACGATCTTACTTTACAGTTTGTCTTTCTTTTAAGAAGATCAAATGTCTAATGTCTAGGATGAGCAACAGATTAGCAGCTGGAAGAAACAACTTAAAAATAAAAATACATCTTCAAATCAGTTGAAGCATAATTGTAACAATTACTACGCTTAACCCCAATTTATTGTCTTCTAGTCTTCTTTTGATTTGAAGATCTCTAAACTCAGAATATATACAGTTAAAGCTTAGATTGCTGCCTCACAGGGGGGGGGGGGGGGTGAGTGTGTTTGTGAGCGTGGAGAGAGAGAGAAAGAGAGAGAGATGAGTATATTAAAGAAAGTGAATGTGTTTGAAAACCAATTCTTTGGGGATTATTGTCCCATACTGTACACGGTCCCTTGTGACTGAACAGAAGTCCGTCTGTGTTCCAGTAGTGCACATATAAACCTTTCACTGTATAATGCATAAGAATAGCATTGGCACTAAAGTCATGAATTCAATCCAAAAATAATCTAGAGTTTTTACACACAAAATTACCATAGTCAAATCTGATTTTGCATTTTAAAGTTTTTTGGTTTTTGTTTTACAGTTAACAGTATAATCAATCTATAGTCTTAAATACATTATCAAACAAAAACAAATTAACCTAACCATTACTGTTTCCATAACTGTAAAATACAATTGTGCAATATCCTTCAACATTTCAATATTTTAATATTTTTGGCAAAGTTATAAATCATCTGGACTTTACCGAGGAACACAGGCCAATCATAAACCGACTGTTCCTTTCTTTATCATTGAATAATGCATTGTACCTGACTATATTTAAAAATTAAGATAATATATAATACATTTAAAAGACAAATCACAAACCTTTATGTTTATAATAATTTCAGAATCAGAAATCTAAACTGATTTAGGGGAAAAAGTCTACAATGCAAAATAACCCTATGTGTATTTAACCTCCATAAAACACTAATTTGGCATTCCGAACATTGAGAAAATTGGAGAAAAACGAATTTAAAAACTAAGAACATTCCATTCTGTTTCCTGGACAACAGGTCCCCCTCCATTCTGCGCTGGAGTCGTCTACGTAAGCCTAGCAGCAATCAGAAGAGTTTCTCTTACCTTCAAACGCCTCTTTTTTTCAGGAGGGTCGGGACCCCAGAGCAGGGAAAGTTCTGGAGACGCCTGTAGAATTTCTCAAGGCCAGGAACCAAACGCAAACGCCGGGCCCCAGCCGACTAGAGGAACAGACCCAGGGAGCAGATGCAGCCATTCTGCCAGCCAGCCAGCCAGGCTACCGCTGGGTCGGACCGGTCAGGGAGCAGGAACAGGGAGACCGGCACAGACCGAGGAGAGAAGCTGGAGTGTGGTCTGGCTGGAAGGTTTTTCCGTCTCTCCTAGCCTCAGTGAAAGCAATCCCTAAGACTGACTGGGTAATGAGAGACCGGCTCCTGAGAATTTAGCTTTCTTAATCATGTTCATAATTAATTCAAGAACATTGATAATTTCATTACATTCTTTTTGTCTTATCAATAAATGATGTGCCTGCACTTTTGGTCTTGTGTATACGGGAAAGAGGGAGGGAGAGAGGGAAAGAGAGAGAGAGAGAAGGAGAGACAGAGAGAGGGAGATACTCAAGAGTAATACTGCACTAAAAGCACAGGAGATGAAAATGATACAAACGGGGAAGTGGTAATTATAATCTTTGACCAGGCCACTGGCAGCACAATATGAAGTCAAGTGGCCACAAATAATTAATAAGGCCTCCTAGTGTGTGTGTGTGTGTGTACATTGAAGGTGCAGCCTATGTCTTGTAAGTGTTACACTTCTGTTTGTCCAACACAGTATTTCATCGGCTCACAGACATAAGCTGTTTCAAAAACAAGATTTACAACAGACAACAACAGTCTGTTTCATCAGCACAGTAAACACAGTGTGTCACACACCAGCCTTGCATGTGGCGGCTGGCAGGCTGTGCCCTCCTCATGTGATCAGCAGAAGGTGTGCGGATCCTGCCTTTAGTAGAGAGCTATCGTTAGATCGCGTTTCAGTCCAATCACTGGGAAGCACTTTTAAAAGACCCCTCCCTTCCTCCCTTCCCTGCAGTATGTCCTCTAGTCTGGGGTCAAAAACGAGAGTAAAGATAAAAAGGTTCTAGTTGCCTGTCTACACTCACAGCACCAGCTATTAGCAGATAAAATAATGAAGCAATATGCATTTTTAATAGTTCATCTGGGAATATTCAATAACCCCTTCACCCCTGTCCTCACTTTAATGGCTTCAGTCCTCCGTCAATAGCCTAAATGGAAGTCGTGCGGCCAAAAAAAAAAGGAATGAACGCAAGAACAGTGCTGGAAATAGAAAGAGGGAAAGGAAGGGCATGAGGACAATGTGTGGTGTAATAGATATCTTTGTCGTCTAAAAATACCTTTCGGCCGTTTCGGAGGATGATGCAAGTTTGAGAGAGACAACGCCACTGAATCACAGTCCTGAGCGGGAGTGTGGAGCCCAGTGGCGGGGACTGATGTGATAGATGGACACTGGCTGGTCTATTAGACGCTGAACGATTGACCTCTGTGTCGGGGACTCTAATCTGATAACAGAGAGGGAGGTTGTCGCTTCAAGTACCGTGACAGTCCCTCAGTGGTTTTCTGGAAACTGTCAAGACCTCGGACAAGGAGAAAGGACCTGTGTCAAAATACTACCAACATCAAAACATTGACTAGAGATGCGCTTGTCACGGCTAAGATGGCACACTGAACGCAGGATTTAACCTTTGCGATGGGATAAAATTTTTACATGGCACAGTTTAATAAGTAACCAAGCGCACTTCAGATCCGAGAAATTATCTTAATACAGGTCGGATGGAGATAGAACACGTGAATATTTGTTCACTGGGATTCTTCTAAGCTGTTGTTCACGGCTAGTCTTCTACGGTTGCACACAAAACACATCATACATGAGCCACTCAAAACCAACAAAAACCCACAGGAGGACAGAACAACCATCCAGCTCAGGCAGATTCCTAAACTTCAGGGAAACCACATTCCTCTCATTCCAGCAGATCTCTGGCACAGCCTGCACTAAGATATGAACTAGTATGTATGAGACATTAGAGATACGAGCACATTTATGTCCTATTTATTCCTCATGTGCCACAGGCCCATTCCTGAGATATGACCAGACCCACGTAAGAAGCCTTTAATAAAATAAGAAAAAAACTGAGGGGGAAAATAGAGATTTACTGCCAGACATTCTGACGGTGACTTGATATAAGGTGTTCATAACAAGTTTTGCATTTCATTCCTGGTCCCCCCGCACACATTTTAATCATGTTTTATGTGATCTATGTATGCCCCACTCGTCCTCCCTCCCCCCTTCCCTCTCTTCCACATCCGTTCCAAACAGATTGCCACAATACTTGTAATGATGGTCCTACCCAGCTGTGTTGGAGGAGAAGGGAAGGGGGCAGTGGGCTATAGTATTACCATAATACCACCCCCCCTCCCAGGGGAAACTGTGGAGACAGGAGGGGTGGTGGTATAGTGCAGATTTTGTGTGTGTGTGTGTATGTGTGTGTGTGTGTGTGTGCGTTGGGGGAGGGGGGTAACACCACTTTGGTGGGGACTCAGCTGTTCCTGGGGGCTGTGTGTGTGTGTGTGTGTGTCTGGGGTTGGGACAAGGCTGTGCCCGCCTGTAGGCAGTGCAATAAAAGCCACACACTGCTGCTGCAGCCAGTGAGGAGAATATATATATAAACCAGCGTCCCGTCAAGGAAGACACAGCCCTCCAGACAGAGTCTGACTTACATTCTCATAATTAGGCACTTTCCCAATAAAACTGGGATTTGTGGGCTAGCATCTTTTTTTTTTTTTTACCAGTGGTTACCATAACACAGCAGGCCAGCAGAAGGAAGGAATGCAGGCAAATATAATTTCTGGTATCATAAGATGTCCTTCGTAAAACAAGTTTGTTTATACTTTTTTTCTGATTCAAATATTTCCTTGACATGCAGAAGAAAACGAAGAATATTTTTTTATTGTGAATTAAATGTACAAAATCTCTGGCAGTTCTGTGTCATCTGTTTATCTCACAGGCATATTTTAGTATTTAGCAGTACCACCTGTGTGACATTACAGTGTGCATCAGTCAGCATGGTGTGTTGACGAGATTGAATCTAACTACGTAGATGTGTCTCACTCAAGACAATCTCATATGCCCACAAAAGCTAATTTCCTTCTCATACCAACCTTGTGCCCATTTCTGTCTGTCTCCTTGCAGGGACATCATGGCTGCAGCCACCAGCCACCAGGCCCCAGTCCACCTCACTGCTGCCACATCTTTTCCACTCTCTCTCAGGCTTCAAAAGATGAAACCTGCAGGGGGCAGAGGCAGGATGCTCGAACCATCCTGATGCTGTGTAATCCTCTAATCCTCCCTCCTCCTCTCCATATCTTCCTTGCTCTCTCTCTCTCTCTCTCTCTCTCTCTCTCTCTCTCTCTCTCTCTCTCTCTCTCTCTCTCTCTCTCTCTCTCTCTCTCTCTCTCTTTCGAACATATATGCACATAAATGCACAAACAAAAACAAACGTATGCATTGATCTACGAATGGAATATGCCAAAAGAAAATCCTACCCCCATATAAATTATAGTTTTGTGCATGTGTGTGTGTGTGTGTGAGAGGGAGAGAGAGACAGAGAGAGCGAGGGAGGGAGTGGTAGGATGTGTAGTGCCATGCAGGGGGTGAGGCCTAATTAATGTAAGCGTTTGTCAGTGATTAAGCCTTAAACAGAAAAGGTCATTGGAGCAGCGGAGCGCGGCATGTTCCTGAGCCTGCTCTAAGGGCAGTCTAAACCTTTCCAGGCTAAATGGTAAAGATGCCATTTGGCAGGGAAGGGGGGAGGAGAAGAGGAAAGGAGGATAGAGGAGAGGAGGAGAGAGAAGAGGAAGGGAGGGACGAAGAGATGAGAGGGGAGGAGAGGGGAGGAGAGAGGAGGAGAGGGGAGGAGAGGGGAGGAGAGGGGAGAGTGTAGCGAGTCTGCTTCTGACACACGGGTCATTGGTTCTTTCACTGTCCATTACCCCCACTGGTCAAACCCTTGTGATCTGTGTCATTTAGGGGATGAAAAATAAGGCCTTTGACAAGATCAATACACCCACCCATCTGCTCTGGCAGTGAGTAATCCACTGTCACCAATTGACAACTGGACAATTACAAACCATCGCCATGGAGATCGCCTGAAGGAACGTAACCTTTAGGTCCTCACAATAATCATAATAATAAAAGCACAATAATAATAATAAAATATGTATATTCATAATAATTATCATCATACTAGTACTAATAATAATACTCATCATTGTAATAATAAATATTGTAATAATAATCATTATAATCACAGTAGTACACGGTGGTGCCTTACCTCTGCTTAGTAATGTGTTTTGTTCCTCCATAAAACAGGCTGGTAAAACTAGCATTGTTTTCTTTTTTGTTGTCTGATGCTTTCTCTTCCCAGATATCAGAAGCCCTTCCCCTGACTCTGGGTCCATCATGGTTTGCAGAAATCCCTCCAACACAGAGAATCTACTGAACAAATTGAGATTATAGAACCACAAAACTCACATCAAAATACTTATTTTTTCATTTTATTTCTCTTGCTCTCTCTTTCTCCATTTATTCCTCTTATATTTAAACTTTATTTTGTGTGCTAATTTGTTAACACCCCATGTATTTTAAACACAGTCTAAGGCCTTCATCAAAACCCTACTAAGATCCAGTTAAAGGCATGTTGAATTGAAACTTAATTGTAAAATCACATAATCAAAAGCATGTTGGTTGCTATGCTCTGGTTGCTGGAATCAATGTACAAGCTTGTTTTGCATCCATTCAATACTAATCAAATGAGTTCTTTAAGAGCTGTCTAGTCCTGTCTTGTTTAAAAGAGAGGGGAAAGAGGGAGCCTATTGGTCTAGATATGAGTAATGGTTTAAGTGAGCAAACCTTTGTGGTACAGACATTATTTGGTACATTTGGGGTGGTAGCAATTTATCATGAATGAGTAAATGTACTAATTTAGATCAATATATTTTTCTTATGTTGTTTTTAAATGTTGCAAATGTTTTGCAAAAATAATTTCTAAATGCATAAGAGCTTGTTGATAAAGATGAAACATATCAGGGTTGTTTTGCAAAATGGTTAAAACCCCCAAAAAACATTTTGATGACTGGTTGCGCCCCACTGGGTTTCGTACCCACTGGGCTTTCCGTAGTTGTTTTGAAGGCGGTGTTGGTCCAAAAAGAAGGCTGTTTGTAGTCAAGGACGCCTCGCACATACAGCAGCAGTTGACTTAGCTAGCCGGATAGCTTGCTAACATCTTGTTCCGTGGATGGATAGCCTAGCTCCGGGAACTCGAGAATAACACAATGGCACAACAAAACTTCCCGAACGTGACTCTTTCGATGACTCTGCCTATATCGTGCCATGTCTGCCTTGGAAAGGTAACAGCAAGTGCTTGGATAGCTAGACCTACAGTCCCTGTATTCAAAACCTTTATCAAAATGTTATCTTCCCGCCAGACAGACAGGCAGGCATGTCTTTCTTGAGTTCCTCAATTTTTTTGAGCGAGTTCAACTTGCAAATTAGCTCATTTCGTAAGCTAACTTTTGCCAGCCAATGATTGCTTTTCTTGAGTTTTGTTTAGCTAGCTAGTCTAGGTAGGTAAGCATCAACAACCTTGCTAGCAAGACAATACAAACCGAGTGACTAGCTTTTTAGTTGTTAGTTACTGTGGTTAGAGCTAGTTAGCTAGCAAGCTAAATCAACTAGCCAAACCTTTTCTTGAGCTGTCATAGCAAACGTCACAGAATAAGAACGACAACTTGGTCTCTTTGTTTTCTGCAGGTCCGCCAGCCTGTTGTATGTGCCAACCACCACGTGTTTTGTTCAACATGCATCGAAATGTGGCTGAAGACAGCCAGTCAGTGTCCTGCATGCAGGGTCGCCATTACACAAGACAACCCCTGTCGAGAGATCATAGGTGAGCTGCCATCTAGCTAGGTACAATCCAACAGAGAAACTTAACGCTAACTGATTTGCTACAGTCTTGTCTACAAGGAAGACTTTGCTATTGTAAAAAGTAAATAATAAAACAAGTGACGCTAAGTTTTCCATACAGTGCCTTGTATCCATCCACCGTATTTTAAACGTGTGAAGTTCGTGTTGATTATGGATACAGTCAAAGCTAGTTAAACACTGCATTTAAACGACTAACACCGTCAAACAGGACGTGCACATAGGCAGTCACAGTTATAGCTGGGTGCTATGACTGGTTTGGTGATTGTCCTTTGTTTCAGGGGGCACCAACGACAGCGAGCCTTGTGAGACCCACTCGATCAGGAGAAAACTCAGGAAGACCCGGGCAGAGCTTCTGTTGAAAGAGTATGAGGTTGGTATTCTTTGATTTCGTCTGCAATGGTGTAAGTCAATGATTAGGTATATAGCTAAGTGGTCAGAGCGCTTGACTGCAGATCAAGAGGTTGCAAGTTCTAATCCCCTCCTGGTAGTTGCTTTGGGTAACAGTGTCTTCTAAATGAAAACATATTCGTAATATGGATAATTTATTGTATTGTTAGATTTCATCAACATTCATATTGCTGTACCTTCTACGTGCACCATTTTTATATTGATTTGGATAAAATAACCTGCTTAATGGATAAAATGTGAACATGACAAATATTTACATTTGATGTAAAAAAAAAAAAAAAAAAAAAAAGGAAGAAAAAATATATATTGACAGATTCATTTTTGTGTGAAAAGAAACTGAATCCGCCGTTCCCCTAGTCAACACACACTGATGACTCTGAAGCATCTTTTTATCGTCTTACTTTCAGGATGAAATCGAAGGACTCCTCAAAGAAAACGAAGACCTGACATCCCAAAACCAGAGCTTGGAGTCTCAGTTGAGGACCGTGCTGGAGCCTAGCCCCATAGCGTTGTCTCAGAAACAGGACAGGAACATAGACCTCAACGTTCTGGAGGAGTGGGCCAATAAGCTGCGAGCAGCTACGGACCGCTACTGTGAAGTCAAACAGGAAATGGAGAGACTGAAAGAGGCAGGATGATGTTTGATTTTTTTTTTTTTTTGGTGTTCAAGTATTTATTCAACCTGGGAAGTTGCATCTTTTTGGGATATTTAAAGTCCATGAAAAATTATCATGCAAACACACAGTGCCACACAATCACCACTTGATAACTAACAAATAGACCTTCAGACACATTTTACTTTAGAAATACTTCACTGTGTTGACATAATGATACTCTGAACTGTTTCTATGGCCCTGGCTAATGACCTCTAACAGAACTTGTATCTTAGTGCATCATTTTTGGGAAGCTAGAATGTATTCTTAAAAGTTAAATAATATATATATTTTTTTTTTATCATGTACCTTCTTCCAGGCTAACAAGACTTTACGGTCCCAGAATATCGACCTGGTTCAGGAGAACATGCGGCTGAAATCCGAGGTGGCGAGCAGATCTCCTCAGAAGTATGTTGCTTCCTTTATGTTAGCTGTATGTGGGATGAAGACTGTTGGCCCCTGGGTCTAATGTTTTACCCATCTGTCTTGACTGTTTTGATCAGCCTTGTAAATCCTCAGTAGTGAACCCACAACACATCTGTCCACAAGACATATACTGTTGACGTGGTGGTAGCCTCTGTAGAGTTAGGCTTGTGGTGGTCATTTGGATCTTCGTTGATCTTTCCACAAACCCATAATTTACTGCATAAAATATCTTTTTTTAAATTAGTTTTTTTTTTTTATTACGTGAAATTAATTAATGAATTAAACTAATTGGTTTGTTAAATAACGGACATATGTATAGAAACAGCTGTGAATCTTGTTTCCCAGGTTTGGCCGCTACACCGTGGCAGCGCTGGAGGCGAAGATCCACCAACACGAGCGCGACTTGGACCACCTGAGGAGGGCGCTGGAGCGCAGTGACCAGTATATCGAAGACCTGGAGGCCCAGGCGGCCGGCACCAAGAACAGGGGACTCTCGGACCAAAGAGAGGCACCCGCTCCTGGTCCCGAGACCCAGTTGGAGAGCCAGGAGAATGGGGAGGTTGGGGTGGGGGCGGGGGCCTGCGTGGGTAAACAGAGGATCTCAGCCATGAGAAGGAGTTTGAGTGACATGGAGACGACCTCCATCTGCACCAACCTGGAAGGACTGTCTCAGACCATCCCGGGTGGCGGCAGAGGCAGCTTGCTCCTGACCACGACTTCGGGCCTGGCCGTCCCTGACCAGAGCGTGTTTGGGGGAATGCTGAGCAGGCTGGGTGGCAAGGACACCAAAAGCCCAACCTCTGACCCCTTCCTGCCTTCCACTCCTGCCTCGGCGTTCCGGTCCCTGAGCCTGAAGAGCCCGCAGGTCCTAGAGGACAAGCCGGGAAGCAAGCCTCCCTCGTACCTGCGGAGGCTGAGTTTCGAAGACTGCTCTGGGGAGAACAAGCGTCCCAGCTTCAGTAAGCTGCACCGTAGCAGCTTGTCCCCTGCCTGCTCCCTTGAGGCAGGGTCTTCTGGGTCTAAACCTGCGCCCTGGGCCGCCTGGCAGAGATCCGACTCCACCCACCTGACTGGGACCAGCGAACCAGAGCAGCAGCACCGCAGCCCTCAGCGAGGTGAGACCGACGCCAGAGGATCCTCCAGCGAGGCGTCCATGGACGCCGCGTACCTGGATAAGATCTCCGAGCTGGACTCCATGATGCTGGAGGGCGAAAGCACCAGTAGCCGTGGCTCCCAGCTGTCCCTGGTTTCCCTCAGGTCCGCGGACTCGTCTGACTTCAACGCCACCCTCGTACCGGAGCCGAGGGCAAATGACGACGAGCTGCCGGCCTTGGGCCGTGACCCGGTGGCGGAGAGGCGTCCGAGCTCGCCGAAGGACCGGCCTGGGGAGAACGGTAGTGTGACCAGCAGGGATGTGAAGCCCACCTCATCCCCGTACGTGGCCCCAGCCGCCTCCACCCTAACGGGGGCTGGAGATTCACCCGGGGCTGGGGATGACGGTCCAGGACTGGGCCTCACAGCGGACACAAGCCAGCCCTCCCAAACCGACGAACTGTCCTTCGACCTGCTGTTTGATCCCCCGTCGACGGAGAACAAGGAGGGTGGCTTCGCTGTCTCGCCCACCTCCTCAGACACCCACCTCCATGACAGCCCCTCTCCCGCTTCCTCCTCTTCCTCTGGTTGCCATGGGAGACCTGGGAACACAACAAGAGACAGGCATGCGGTCAGTAATGGTCACCCCACCAAGCGCACCCACAGCCCCTTCAGCCTCACCAGCCCTTCCAAACTGTCCAAGTACATGTGATGGATCAACTCTTCAAGTCCACATCGAAGTGGGTCAGGGTGAATCTTTTCAACTCGCTGTACAGTTAAACCTTCGTCTGTGCAAACGCTATGGAGTGTCATGGTGTTTTTTCTCCTGTCTGAGGAAGGTTGAGCTGTACTAATCCAGACGGGCAGTTTAGTATTTTGGTCCCATTACATTCTCTTGTATCTGAATATAGGACTGTACAATACCACTGAATCTGCTTGTCCACGTTGTTGCCCTCATGATATGTAATGTGATGTTAACATCTACCTCATGGCAAATATATGAAACTGTAATGCTTTCTCTGTCAAAGGTATCATGCAAGGAAGGTTTAAATTGCATTTAGTTCACTTTTGTACTGGGGATGCAGTGTGGATTACAGCATTACGTTTGTGATGAGATTATATGTTGACGACATTAAAACTGGCAGGCCAAGAAACCATGTTTTGTGAGTTCATTTCATTTGAGCTATAAGATTAATTATCGAGGCCTATTTGAGTCATTCTGCACTTGTTATATGGGCAAGGATGGTGTACTTTCACAATGGAAAGATTACAATAAATCTGAAAATTAGATAAAGAATGCATGTTGGCACCTTGCTACCCTTCAGACCTCACGCATCCGAGGCAATCCCGTGTTGCACGACGTTGCTATTTATTATGCAAATTTAATGATATCATGTATATTTCACATACCTCTAATCACTGCATGAAAATTTAATTGGCTAACCGTTGCGCGTTTGAATAAATGAAATGTTAATTCATTGGTATTAATTAATTGTGTAAAGACTGTGTACAAGGTTACGCTAGATATTAAATCAATTTGTTTAGTGTTCATCTGGCGGTGATGGGCCTTAATGGTTGAAGGTGGGGGCCTCATTACCTCCAAGGGTTAGGATGAGAAACGGAGGCGCTAATACAGGACAGTGCCAAAGGACAGTTTGTACGGAAGCACCCACTATGCTCTATGATGATAACCCTGCATGATTAAGAAACGATGCCAAAAATACACATTCAAAATGTCTTGATGTATTAAAGGAGTTTTAATGTCGAATCACATTTAGTCTATTCCATGCGTCAATATCAGTTGGCGTATCAGACAGGTAAAAAAATAAATAAAATCAAGCCAAAAGCTGCATTTGTATTTATCCAGAGATTGTTTCTGGCAGAAGTTTGTAAAAGAAAGAAATGATCATTGACTGTTAATGTCTTCAATTTGGAAGGTCCCAGATACTTTAAGTCTATAACAGTAAAACATTATAATACTTCTCTATTAGATAGCGGCAAATAACCATAACGGCTTGTATGTTGGACGAACATCCACTATTCTTTATACAGACAAGTACCCAAGCATTGCCCGGACAGTGTCTGCTGTAGTGCGAAGCATGCCCTCTGGAAGCCATGTACGCGTGCGTCTCCATGAGTTACTGCATGCATGCGCTCGGAGCGGCTAGACTATTTGACAGCGTTGTGCAGTGCACTGTTATGTCTCGCGAGAGAAGCCGAGCTCGCTTGACGAGATCTGAGGCGCTCAGGTGTAAGAGCCCCTCTCATCCACAGCAGTAGGAAACAGTAGACAGATAAGTGCGTCTCAGAGACTGCAGGCATCTCTGTGTGATCTTCGGGCTCAAGGCTGCACTCAGAACAGCGAACTATTGCCTCATCCCTGGACAAGCAAGGATCGCTGTCTATGACTTCTTTTTCCATCTCGTCCAAGCCTATTTTACCCCATTCTTGTGCACTTTAAGTAATTGGAGAAGCTCGCAAAGATGATGTCCATGAACAGCAAACAGCCTCACTTCGCCATGCATCCGAGTTTACCCGAGCACAAGTACACCACTCTGCATTCCAGTTCGGAAGCCATAAGGAGAGCCTGTCTGCAAACTCCACAGGTAAATGAAACTTCTCTTTGGCGTCCCTTTGCCATGCTCCGGTTGCATGTAGCACTGTGTATGGCGCGAGCACAATAATAAGGAGCGCTCCGAGGCACATTCTGCCACGCCGCTGCGAGCTTAATGTTTTTTTCATGTATTCCACGGCAATCACCCGAACGCCTGTGATCTTTTTTGAAAGGATGCTCACACAAAGCTCAGACTTCACCATTTCTGTATTAATTTTTATGACTTGGAGCTTCTAAAAGAATATTCTTTCTGTGTTACGTGTTGTCATGGGTCCCCAACTGACAGATCCATTTATTCATCTTTTTTTCTCTTTCTCTCTTTTCTTCGTTTCCCTTATTTTCTTTACCCTCTCATGTCTGTCTCTCCCTCTCTATCCCACATTGCAGCTGCAGAGCAACATATTCGCCAGCCTGGATGAGACCCTATTGGCCCGTGCTGAAGCTCTGGCAGCGGTGGATATGGCAGTGTCCCAGGGCAAGACGCACCCGTTCAAGCCGGACGCGACTTACCACACGATGAACACAGTGCCATGCTCGTCGAATTCCACCGTGCCACTGGCCCATCACCATCACCACCACCACCATCACCACCACCAAAACTTGGAGCCTCCAGACCTAATGGATCACATCAGCTCCCCGTCGTTGGCCTTGATGTCCGGTGGTCACGACGGGGGAGGTGGAGGTGGCGGCGGCGGGCTGATCTCCACCTCTGCCCACCCTCATTCACACATGCACGGCCTGAGCCACCTCTCCCACCAGGCTGCTATGAACATGAATTCACCTCTAACCCACCACGGTCTTTTACCTGGGCACCACGGGGGTGGACAGGGCGGACCAGGACTCACAAATAACGGACTCCCTTCTATCAATGACTCGGACACAGACCCCAGGGAACTAGAAGCGTTTGCGGAGCGTTTCAAGCAGAGAAGGATCAAGCTCGGGGTGACCCAGGCGGATGTTGGTGGTGCACTGGCTAATCTTAAAATACCCGGCGTGGGCTCGCTAAGCCAAAGTACCATTTGTCGATTCGAATCGTTGACTCTGTCTCACAACAACATGATTGCGCTCAAGCCCATTCTTCAAGCGTGGCTTGAGGAGGCCGAGGGGGCTCAGAGGGAGAAAATGAACAAACCTGACATTTTCAACGGAGGAGAAAAGAAACGCAAGAGGACCTCAATAGCGGCACCCGAAAAGAGGTCTTTGGAGGCTTACTTCGCCGTACAACCTCGCCCGTCCTCCGAGAAGATAGCCGCTATTGCAGAAAAGTTGGACCTTAAAAAGAACGTGGTTCGAGTATGGTTTTGCAACCAAAGACAAAAACAGAAGCGTTTGAAATTCTCCGCTGCCCACTGATGGGCCAAGTTTTGAGAGACTGCATTCTGGGGACCAAGAATCATAGACATAATTTTCGGTCTTGTTTTGTCACCAATGTTTTTACACGTTGGTTGACAAAGACCATAATTAGATACCCAATTTTATGAGGCTTCATATCTGATTTATTTTCACGTTGTTGGTGAATGTGAAGTATGCAAATAACTGACAACTCTGCTGAATCTTTTCCGAGGAAAAAGTATGTCGACATTGCCTTTTAAAAAACATTGTGAAAGAGGTAATTTGCTTTATTCTAGCGAGTTATTTTCTGATATTGATTTGAAATATATAGCCATTTACGAATTACCTCATTGATTGTTGAAGTATTTTGGTTTGGTTTATTTATATCCTTAAATTTAATTATTTATGTAACCTATCTATTTATTCATTAATTCACCTGTTCATTTGTGATTACATATGAAGGCATACTCTAAACTGTCAAATAATTTGCTAACTTATAACAAATGATTGTTTAGACCTGCATGAGAAGTAGGCTAAGCCTAACCCATAGGTCTATTAGATAGTCCTTTTGCCCCTCAACGCGAAGTATGGGCTACTCTGTCACGTTGTTTTTCAAATTTGCACTACAATTTAAGCATATATTTAATTGGTTATATATAAATGATTTTGTATATAAGGCCTACAAACACCACTTTCTCACAAGACAGATATCAACTCCCGAGTTTTGAAAATAAAGTATTTTGCTACTATTTGGCTTTCACATCTAAAACCTCAACGTTCAAACTTTTAACTCGCATGGTACAGAGGTATACTTTGGCTACATTCTAACGAAAAAGAATGACGATATCAATGAAAATACAACCAATTTTCGTTTGTTTAATTTGGTTTGCAGTGCAAACATTCTATGCATTGGAAGAGAAAAAAACCCTACATAGAGTATCTACTGGTATAGACCTTTGTGGGTGGTGTAAGTCACTGTTAAATGCCTGTTTTCACATTAAGACACCACGTTGTTTGTCGTGTTGATTGTTATGAAATTTGTGTAAGTAAAACTTTACTTTGTGCACAAGTATGTTTACAAACTGCGGCCACATGTGCATCACGAGAACGTCCCGTGTCCGTCCTCCTGTCACTACCGTTCCCCTACACCTCTGTTGTCCTGTTTCTTTCGTCATAGGTATTATTCATCCTGTAAGCCAAATCAACAGGGAGGCGGGTCCCAGAAATCTTCTAAATAAATGAAAGAACGAAAGAAAAAGCATCCTTGTTTTTATTTTATCCGTTAATTCCACGCTTTACATCAACAAGAGTAACCTACACGGAGTGGAATGGGAGGCCCATTCTGGATACATGTGATAAACTACATTATACGTTTCCTCCAAACTAGTCTCGCTCAAGCACACACACAAGCCAATATAGACGGTAATTTATTATGAAAGTACAATAGGCCTGTCTGTGGACATAACATACGCACTTGACTAATTATTTACAGTGAAATCTGCTTTATAAATATGCCCAGCTACTTCAAACATGCTTGGTGCAACAAACGCCATTGTTCTCGTTCCTAGATGCCGGTAAATGAGTTAAAAACATGTTTCATTTTATTTCCGGGGAAAAAAACACTTTTGACCTGGACCCATCCTGACACCTGAAGAGTGGAACTGGAAGTCAATAATCCAAACTGTCAAAAGAACAGACATACACGAAATAGTAAAAAATTATAACCAATTAGGGAAAATACGGTTCTAAGTGTTAACTTACAATTGCCCGGTTCTATTTTATAGAAATAAATCAACTACCGTGCTTTCCATATGGAATTTGTTGTTTATTAATATATCTTACATCTTCATGTCTGTTGGTGCGGATATGCTTCGAACTTCAGGCATTGCACGACGCCTATTAACAGGGATCGATTGATTGGACTGAAAAGGAATAGTCTTCAACATAATCATAATTACAAGGAAAATTGTCGTTATTATTATTGTTGTTACATTGTTATGACGATTATTATCGACAATAATACAAGTATTTGTTATACTAATAATGTTAATAATAGGCTACTGTGTAGCAAGTATATTGGTCGTTCTACATCAAGACTCAAGTCAAATTACAATAACCACACACAATTGGACACCTTACATAATTCATGAACTGAGATTTGGAAAATTAATAAGCCGAATACAACAAGACACTAATTAAAAACGTGAGTAATTATCATTAGACATCAAATGTGGCGAGGGGCCCTCTGTACAAATGTAAGTCTTGTAACCCCATCTTGTAAATATGCAAATGAGTCATAACTCATTCCGTAACATTCTGTTTTTCTGAAATATGTGCTTTCTCTCACTATAAATAGTCTCATCATTGCACTGAAGTCTTGAATTTGCGCGCTTTCTGTTGACCTTCTATTTATCTCTCTTACAGACAGCAGGCCTAACCTTTTAGCATTGCGTTTGTAAAGCTGCAATTGCACTGGAGATCTCCACTTACAGTGTACCATAGAGCTTTTTCGCCCTAGTGAAGTGACAATAAACATTTAATGAAGTCTGAGACCCATGGCGTCTCCAAGCCGTGTCAGAATAACTCAAAAAGAACATTAGTGTGGCTCCTCTGACATCAGAAAAGAGAACAAAAACATTTAAACTTGACGGTTTGTTTATTCACACTGACCAATGACCTTATCCTCTTCGAATATTTCTATCCCTCGAAATTGGAGGATATGTTTGGAGGGCTTCATTTTTTCCCTGCGTTTAGAAAAGGAAATTTTAAATGCAGGCGATGCAATATTAATCGCGCTTTGCTGATATAAAATGCAATATTTTCAGACAGCTATTGGGGTTTCATGGAAACGCCAGATGAAAGAAGCCACGGCTGCAGAGCAGAGAAAGAGGCTCGTTTATTGCTTTTGTTTGGCTTTTGGCAACGGAGAAAGGAACATTGTAACGTGAGTAAGAATGTCTTTTTAAGTGACAGGAAGTATGGACTGGGACAAGTCTGAACCATTTGGAGTTTTATTTCTCCTCGCCATGCTCTGTAATTTTCATGGAAATGGATGAAACAATGTTCGCTTTTTTATTTAAGGAGAAAATGTTTTGCTAAAACTTGTCGGCACAGCACATAACTAGCCTATAGCCTATAGCCTATAGCCTTGAAGCCTGAGAGTACTTGAGCTGTGTTGCTGCATTAGACCGCTATTGGGTCCTGTCAAAGTAGCAAGCTAAACTCGTAGCTACTCGACTTTAATGTGAGTCTGGAGTCTAGAACGTTACTTCTTTCTCACACCAGTTTAATCGGGAAAATCGTGCAGACTCTATATTTTAATTCACATTAAATATCGATTTATAAGATTTCAGGGAGTGTCTTGAAGTAATTTAGACTTGAAGTAAAATGTGTAGTCTACCATCTAAATCAGCCTGTGAAATAGAAACCCATTGAGCATTGCTTAGTTTTATCGAATGGCAAGTGAAGGTTATTTTTGCATTTGTCAAATAAGAGAATGTAACAAATACAACGTTTTTCTTGTTAAAATTAGTTTCATTTGATGATTTTTTTGTCCTTACTTATATCCTATTAGACTATTGCTCCCATAAGCCAATCTCACAGAAAAAAAGCACTTCAAGCGCCGCACCAGGCACAGAACCGCAATATTTCAGCACCACGAACAGCTCCCTTGCAAACTGAGGAGTGATGCATTATTGAAAGCCTATATCAAACAGCTCTAGGGTGCTGTCTTTCTGCGCAGGGGCTCGAGATGAAGTCCGACTGTCTGACTGCACAAAAGCTTCTAATATGTTAATGGCCGTAGGGGATGCCTCAGGTACCGTCCCCAGCTGCCTCGCGCGCCATATGTCAGCCGGTTTACGACATGGATCTATTAATCAGGATTTTTCATCGAGAAATCTTAGTAATATGTCATCATATTTAAGCTAACAAATAGCGTACAATAAACGGCCATAATGTCCCCCCCCAAAAAAAACCTTGATCATTTTTCAGATTTTTCAACCATTCGTTTTCAGCTTACCAATGGGCCTACCTGTTTACAGGATGGATGCATTCATCTTGATCTACATTTTTTCCTGTTTAGTCCGAAACTAAATATCCAGGCCAACATCCACTCAAAATGCTGACATCATGCCGAAAACAACTAGGTACTTCTGTTCGGTTTGTCCCACTTTATTTGTTTCATGAACTCGAACCTATAGGCACTGTGATCAAGGCCTTCTGACTCAGGGGAGAAAACCACTCTAATATCTATTGATCAATTGAATTCAGTCCACACTTTTCGTGCTTTTTTCCAGATTTTGAGTTTTAACTTCTCGAAAAAGTTATTTTTAGACGTTAACACATTGTAAATATAATAAGTAGGCGGAAGTATCATATACTTAATTCTGTGTAAATTATATGTCTATTGAAAGTTGGCACTGGGAATGCGTAACCACATCCTTCCTTTTCGTTCCTCGCCGCCTGACTAAATCTTCCAAAGCAGTCTTCCCCAAATAGGTCTACAAAGTTGCATAATGTGTCTCGTGAGTTACCATAGATCTCATATCTTAATTCCTCCAGGCTACTGGTTGGAAGAGTAATTAATCTAGCCCGTGGATGTAAATAAAGTGAAATTGGATTCCTGACACATGAGATGAGGAGGCCTCTGACACCACGGCGCCAAATAATGATTTCACCACGCGCCATGGAAACGCGCGCGCTTAGATTTACGAGCGTATGACTTTTTACAATAGCTGTGAGCGAGGGGGAGTGAGCTAACCTAATCGCAGCTGTTATGCACCCAAGTTAAGATGGATTAGATCATGTTAATTATATGTATTGGTACTGAAATGGAAAATACACATGCATCATCATAAACAGAGACATTTTTGTATGAAGTTGCCCATGCAACTTCAAACAAGAGAGTTTTTTTTTCTTCTGTACATTGTTGATGAATATGATGGTTTTCTTTCTATAAATTTCAGTCACCAAAATTTCAGAAATGAGAATTAGCTTAAGTTAAATTGATTTGCCAAATTGTAGTGCTTCAGAATTCACAACAATGTAAAATAGGCAATTCATAATCTTTATTTTCTTGTTCGGATCATTGTTATATCAGCCTAATTGTGTTGACTAATAATGTTTTATGATATATATATAGCCTATGTGTGTGTGTGTGTGGTTATAACAATGACTATATGGAATGGCCTTCGGACGGGGTGTCAAACGGAGGGTACACAGGGACATATACCCCAGATCCGTATTCATTTCCAGCGTGTATTTGCTAGGTAATCCACAGAACCAGCCGCTCCACCGACCGGCTCCGAAGCGAGTGTCGACATTTGTTGACACAGCGGCAAATTTCAATCACAGGGGGTTCAGAGTCAGACGAACAACGTATTTGTCTAATAAATCCGTCATTTAGGAAGAAAAATATTTGATCTGGCGGGCCTGACCTCTCGCTGCATTCAGTGCGACACCAGCGAAGCACACGGATGAAGGATAGGGCCTGTAGACGACTCTGGATTCCGTAACCATGAATATGAAAGCGTGAGGTTGCCTGAACTTCAATTACAAACAAACAACTCACACCATTTTGAGGGAACGGATTTGAAAGAGGCCTGGTCACGCTTAACAACCGATGACATTCACTTGACTTGACAATGACGTTCGGTCAGAGCTAACATTTAAAGTAAAGAAGAAAAAAAAAAATATATATATATATATATATATAAAAAAATTTTTTTTATAGCACACAGTATTCAACCCAGAGGATACTTAGTATTTCTGTTTGTTTGAGACAAAATTAGCCAATTGCTTTTGGTGATAATTCAACGTAGACCAGTTTTGTCTGTCTTCTGTCAAACCCATGTCGGACCTACTTGCTTAACCCAGCGGCGTGTGAGCGTCACGCAAGGAGCTCTTTTGTACAATTTCTGTCTTACTGCCGATATAAATGTCACACGTCTTGCTCGGCCCGTCTCTTTAGCGGTACGATGGCCTTAGGCTGTGCTCTTTTTGACCCCTGTATTGAACGCATTTGCTCGTCATCATTACCACCACGCGCAGCCTGTGGTGATGACGAGCCGCGCGCTACTGATCCCAGACCGCTGGGACACAGCTGCACGCGAGCACAGCCTACATTTAACATGAAAGCTTGTTAAAGAAATAATCCTTTCTGAAACGTGGTGACATTTTAAGGGTAGCCAATGAGACGCGCTTTTAACACAGATGAAATCCAGGATTTCAGAAGCCATATCAGTTGTTTTATCTTGAGCTGGATATTTGGTGCCTTGGTGCCACTGTCCATGGTGCTGAAGATGCTCTCGATTCGTAGAGATTCTAGTCAGTTCTCATTCTCATGGAAAAATCCAACTGACATTTTTAGGGCCTCTGTGGTATAGGCCTACAAACATAGCCATCTCTGGCTTCAATAAAGGATCCGTTTAATTTAGCCTGGCCTATCTATTGTCTAAAAACGCATAGGGATCAGTTCAAAGTTTGACAAAAAGCCTGTTCAGAGCAATCTCGTCATAATGTTCTCATTGAATACAATCCATAATGTATGGAATACATTCTTAAAGCCTTCAACTTAAGCACGGAATAGCCGACACACATCATAACAACAATTCGGTAAAAGCGTGACCTCCATAAAAATAAAAAATAAAACACCACGTGCGAACGCCAACACGCCACGCGCGATTAATAAACAGTGAGGAAGCCTAGTCGTCTGCAGTCAAACCATCAAACGCCTACACGTCTCTTTCCGGTATGCAGGCTAATATTGATTGATTTTCAGGCGTTGAGTTGAGTTGCGGCACGTGGTGTAGTTTGACGCTCGCAGGCCAGCCAACTCCAGACCGATCGGATATTGAATGACTGTAGCGCCTACACACGTGAATCTCGATAATGAGCCACGAGCGCGGGCCACCCTTTGCTCGCCACCATATCATCAAATATTTATCACTGTTGATTAAACTGCTAGGCAGCTGACGATCGTGGGGAATCAAATTGTGTCAATATCAATATGCAAGAGAAACGAAGGAACGAGAATCAAAATGGCGTGTCAAATATTAGAAATAGAGAACGGTCCATCAAAAGTTTAGAGAAAGGTCACTCATGACGGACACAAATACGAATAGGCTACTGACGTTAACATGACTTCACCGTGGAATGAGGAGGGGGAGGACAGCGAGGACGGAGGGAGATGAGGAGAAGGGGAGAGAAGAGAGGAGAGGCGAGGTCGGTCACTGTGGAGCACATTAAATATTTCATGAGGACTCGGAGGAGACAGGGAAGACTCTGGTCAGGAAGGTTAGTTCAACTCATTTGCCGAGCTATGGCAAGGGGTGCTGGAACAAATGTTGATGCAGTCTGCCATGCACCTACACACACACACACACACACACACACACACACACACACACACACACACACACACACACACACACACACACACACACACACACACACACACACACACACACACACACACACACACACACACACACACACGCATACACACACACACACACACACACACACACCATGCACTCAACAAAGAACCTTTTGCTTGGCAAAAATGTTATCTGAAAAATATTTCAATGTTTCTCAGGTATGTATCTGTTTAAATAAAATAAAAAAACATTTGGAATTTAAAAGAACTGTTTTCCATCATGACAATCGCTTTCGAAATAAAAAAAATAAAAATAGTTTCAGCTGTGATTCAGAAGATAACATAAACATTTGCAGAAAGTCAGCAGCTGTAGTGTGTGTAGTGGTTTCCAGTTGGGATGTTTAAGCATATTTGAGAGCGTTTTGTTCCGCTGTGTGTGCGTGTAAGTGCGTCAAGCGCTAGTGGTTAGTCAGATACAGAGCTCCGGTGGGCCAAACGACTTCAAAGTCCCATGACTCATTTAGCGAGACAGCAGAAGACTAATTAGGTGATTGATGCCTGTTTGATTTTTGCCCTCTTGTGAGATGCATAAGGGAAAAAGACACACACACACACACACACACACACACACACACACACACACACACACACACACACACACACACACACACACACACACACACACACACACACACACACACACACACACACACACACACCTCTTCCAAAAGCAGCACACCTAACATCCAACGTCATGACTGTTTGTGCATTTTCATTGTCTTTTTTATCTTGATGACAGTTCACAGTGTCAGAAGCCCATACTGAGCCCTGTTTGTGTGTCTGTGTGATTGTTTGTGTATGTGCCTATGTGTATGTCTACTTGTGTGTATATCTGCTTACGTGTGTGATTGTGTGTGTCTGCTTGTATGTGTATCTGCTTGTGTGCGTGCATCTGCTTGTGTATCTGCTTGTGCTTGTGTGTAGTTGTGTGAATCTGCTTTTGTGTGTTTAGGTGCTTGTGTGTATCTGCATAGACAGACCCCCAGGTCATCTTACAGCTCTGACAGGCTCTCTGTGATGTCAGTAGCCTCCTGTTACCCAGACTGGAATATCATCCTCTGGATCTCCTTTCAGAAATACAGCACACACACACACACACACACACACACACACACACACACACACACACGCACGCGCACACGCACGCGCACGCACGCACGCACGCACGCACACACACACACACACACACTCACGCACACACACACACACACACACACACACACACACACACACACGCACACATGCACACACACACACACATGCACACACACACATCAGCAGCCACTAGCTGTCACCATCTCAATCACCCCGGGACCTGGTAATACAATCACCCACCTGGGTGCACACACGGGATGGAGAGAGGGAGAGAGCCAGAGAAAGAGAAAGAGAAGGAGAGAGAAAGAGAGAAAGAGAGTGTGAGAAGAAAAGAGACAGTGGGAGGGAGAAATAGAGAGAAAGAGAGAGAGAGAAAGAAAAGAAGCAAGGGAGGGAAAGGAAAGGGAGAGAGAGAGGGAGATAGGGAGAAAAGGAGAGAGAAAATAGAGAAAGAGAAGAGAGATACAGATATGGTAATATTCCCCAGATAGTTCTTGATATCTTGTGAGGATGAGTAGGATTTGATGGGAGTGAATGTGTGTCAGACATACCACCAGCCTAACTGCCAGCACACACAATCCAGACATCCTGAGGTGAAGGATACAGTTGGTACAGTTACCATCAGAAAGGCTGACAGTGGAACAGCGTCGACATCCAGCAGGTTCATAATCACGACACAACCCATCGTGATGGACATGCAGCGCGAACACGTAAAAATCATCATCACGTTCCGCCGCCCCTGGGACCTGAGAGGGGCCCCAGGACCTCATGTCATTTCCAGTCATTTCCCACACCTTTCATCAATATCCTGCGCGTGACAGTGATTGCCGTGTCCTGGGTGTGCCAGCGCAGCCCTCTCGGGTCACGCCGTGTGAAGCCCGCCACCTCTGCAGCCCACCAGGGACCCGCCCGGGACCGCCAGGGCCGCTCAGAAGCCTGACAGCTGTGACAGGCTGGCCCCGGCGTTTGTAGCGCTAACTCTAACCAAGCCTGATTAGCCTGTCACTCCAAATTGGGGGTGAGATGGACAGACGGACAGGGAGGGAGACAGACAGGCAGACAGACAGGCAGACAGGCCGACTGGGAGGCAGGGAGGAAGGCAGACAGACAGACAGACAGTAATTGTAATTTGCTATGAGAGTGATGTGCCGATGTTACAGACAAGTTGATGAATATAATTTGGTACGCACTCTGATGTGACTCTTGACTTAAGAACAGATGAAGGGAGAATTATCGATCCTGCAACACTGTACAATCCTTTGGAACAGGATACAACTTTATCTGAAGATCAAAATGAAAAATAAAAAAGCACTTAATTGGTTTTGTAGGAGCAATTCTACTCCAAAATGTAACACACAAATGCAAGCATGCACACACGCGCACAGACACACACACACAGGGGACTGTATGAACTACAACACATCCATAATCTACTTCAACTCAGACACCAGACCACTGTTGATACCTCCTCTGATTGCCATGATTGACTGTGTGCCATTAAATCAATTTCTCCTCCCTTTCCCTCTCCCTCTCCCTCTCCCTCTCCCTCTCCCTCTCCCTCTCCCTCTCCCTCTCCCTCTCCCTCTCCCTCTCCCTCTCCCTCCCTCCCTCCCTCCCTCCCTCCCTCCCTCCCTCCCTCCCTCCCTCCCTCCCTCCCTCCCTCCCTCCCTCCCTCCCTCCCTCCCTCCCTCCCTCCCTCCCTCCCTCCCTCCCTCTCTCTCTCTCTCTCTCTCTCTCTCTCTCTCTCTCTCTCTCTGATGATCATCCAAATATGCCCCACGTATTGACCAGTGACAGCTGGTGGGCTTGGGAGTGGAGGTGGGGGTGAGGGGGCTGGGGAGTGGAGGTGGGGGTGAGGGGGGCTGTTGGGCTGGGGGAGGGGTGGGAATGAGGGTGGAGGGGAGAGGAGGAATGAGAAGAATCACAGAACTGTGGAGAGAGAGGGAATGGAGGGAGAAAGGGAGGAAGAGAAGGGTGGAGGGAGTAAAGGAGGGATGAAGGGAGAAAGGGAGAAAGGGAGAAACGAGGAATAGAGGGAGGGATAAAGAGAGAGAGAGCAAGAGTTGGGAGGTGGGGAGTGAGGGAGGGAGATGAAGTGTACCACTGAATAATTCAGAACTAAAACACTGAGAGAAAATCAATAGAGGCAAAAAATCTGATATTAACTGCAAATTACACCATGATGTCACATGTGTGTACTGTGTGGGTTTCGAGGATGTGAGTGTGTGTGTGAGACAGAGTGTGTACTTGTGTGTATGTGTGTGTGAGGGCTAACAAGCAGGTGACTGTAGTTTCCTTGTTGCCAGGTGTCTGGGGTGCATGCACACAGACACAGAGCGAGTGTATTAGACACTCAGACACACCTGGGGTCACTACAGGATGTTTGTCATCATATTGTACATGCCAATGACAATCACAACGACTGTGTAGAAATCAGGAAGCACATACAGGGATATAAACCTCTTCACTGCTGCAGGCTTGTTAAGGTCCACGCAGAGAGCTCTAATTGGGCTGCTTTATCAGTCAATTATCCCCCCCAAATGAGTAAGTCAGCCAAATGGAACACCGTGATTATTACTCAATTAAAACAATCGTTCTCTGAGGTGTGTGGGGGGGGTGGTGGTGGGTGGGAGTGAGAGAGTGATCTGGTGGAGGGGGGGAGGGGGTAGATGAGGGGCAAGGGTGGGTGGGTGTAGCCACTCAAGATCTCTGTCCACCCCCCACAGTATATCATCAGGTAATTAGTATTTTCATTAACTCTCTCTCTGCGTCGGGGCGCCCTGTTCATATCATTTCCTCTCCGTGGGTTCAATCCTCTGCTGCCGCTTTCATAATTAATGTGATTTATGCCAGCCGCTGTTAATCAAGACGGCTCTTTGGCTGCTCTGTTCACACGCAGACAGACTCCATCTTGTCCTGTGAGTCAGAACCACAGCAGAAACCTGTAATGACAGTGGTTCACCATCGGATTTTTAACAAGTGTGAGAATTTCGAGCACCTGTTGAACAACATGTGCTCTGAATCGTCACCTGTTCAGGATAATGGCCCAATTCATGTACTAATGTATCTAATTAGTCAATTACTTCACTCAAGTAGAGAGACACTAAAAACCTTTCATACAGTGTGGCGCTCTGCCAATTTCACGTGAGTATGAGAAGGCAGATTATCGACGCGCTGCCGTGGAATGAACAACGCGGATTCCGTCAATAAAGGACGTCAATACCCACCATCAGCTTTTATAGATCTCAGAAGCCAGAAGAAGTCTTTTATATATGTGCTAGTGGTCGGGGAGGAGGCCTGTGATGAACATGCAGACCCACGCCTCTGAGACCAGCAGGAGCAGCATGTCTTGTGTGGTTCTGCCCGTGGTCTGGGTCTTCATTCACACAGGAAGTGAAAATAATGATGGGAGAACGTAAGTGTAATCCCACAAAGAGTAAGGCCCCAAGGGAAGATATGAAGATGTCAGAAAGTGTGTGCAGTGTGTGTGCATGCAACGCTCTCGGTAATGTCTCGCAAAGAGATGAGAATCAATGATGCTGTAGGACTAAAGGTACGCACAGTAACATCTCAGGGGCACGTAGATGTACTTTAAACCAGTAGGACTATGAACTTGCACACACACATACACACATACATGGACACACACACACATACAATACAAGTGTGCTGTGTCAGACAACACGTAACCCCCCACTTCAACACTTCAATAGGTCTATGAAGCCAGGGTGCCACAGAAATGCACATAACTGATTTGACCATTAATAATGCACCATTGATTATTGCTGTGCTGTTTAAAGGTAAAGTCTGGAGACCCCTTCCTCAGCAGGGAGGCAGGATGGGGGGGGGCCTGGGATGGGTGGGGGGGGGGGGGGGGGGGGGGGCACGTGTGGCTTAGGAATCGAGGCGTGAGGGGCAGGGGGGGGGGGGGGGCAGGGATTTACATTTTTGGAAAGTGCAGCAGGTCCCTTGGGTGCTGGCTGTGTATCGTTTTCAATCAATGCTGACCCGGAACTTTCTTTGTAGTGCCAGAGAGCCCCAGACAGCACAGGCCTGCACTCCCCCACACAGTAGAATACAGTGAAGCCTCTCGCTCAACACACTTCCAATGTCTCTCGCTCAATTCACTTCTAATGTCACGCCTGCCCTTTCTAGTCTACCAAGCCGTTCAATGCACAAGCGCCAATGTACAATCTTCCACTCGTAGACACACAATGTGTGAGGTGTCACATTGAAATTTAAGCACTGGCAAGTTCAGGATTGACAGTTCCGGATGTTCAGTTCGAGACACTCAGTTCTGGACATTCACTTATGGATATTTACTTCTGGATATTCAGTTCAGGAAATTCCCATGGATCCCCCAGCCTCTACAGCAGACACACACACAGGAGCTACAGCACTATGTAAAACCCACCTCCAGCCAACTTCACAGTAATGCTGCCTGGGTCTCTATCTTAAAAGAGAAGCACCTCGTCAGCACAATAAAACACAGGACGCCACAGCAGAAAAAAAAAGCTAGCTTGCTTCATCCTCTCTCCTCTGGAACAAGCAGCGTGCGCTGGCGCCTGGAGTCCTAGCACAGTGTTAGGAGCCTGTTTTGACGTGCCGGAGCTGAGGCATTGGAAAAATGCTTGTGTTGTTTCACCAAAACAATTGATACATACACACTGAAATTAGAGAGAGAGAGATAGAGAGACACAGAGAGAGACAGAGAGAGAGAGAGAGAGAGAGAGAGAGAGAGAGAGAGAGAGATAGAGAGAGATAGAGAGAGAGAGGGAGAGGGGAGAGAGAGAGGGAGAGAGAGGGAGAGAGAGGGATTACTAAAGAGTTCTTGGCTTCCTGTTGGACCCCAGTAGTTTCTGATGCAACACAGCTGACACATAAAGAGACATGATGAAAGAGGAGAGGTGCAGAATGGGGGGGGCGTTTAGGTGTGTGTGTGCATGTGTGTGCATGTGTGTGAGGATGTGTGTGTGCGTGTGTGTGCATGTGTGTGAATGTGGTGTGTGGTACACACTTCTGCTCTCTCTCGTTCACACGCTGTTGATCGTCTTAATATGACTCTAAAGACATAACAAACATCAGACACATACATATTAGGTATCACTCCTCTTTC